>NW_022985560.1:300380-378115 GCF_010093815.1 Pseudovirgaria hyperparasitica
CTCTCTCTCTCCGTGTCTCTCTCTCTCTCCGTGTCTCTCTCTCTCTCCGTGTCTCTCTCTCTCTCCGTGTCTCTCTCTCTCTCCGTGTCTCTCTCCGGTCAGTCAGGTCAGTCAAGCCATGCCCATCGACGCCCCTTTCCCCACTTCCTCGGATCGATATTTACCAAGTCTCGTCTCATCTGCCTCATCTTATCTCATCTCATCCCGTCCCATCTCACGAACGAGCATCATCAGCCCATTCAGTATAATCATCACCCACGACGCTGACAACCACGACAACCACGACAACCACGACAACCACGACAACCACGATAACCATGACGATAACCATGACGATACCACCACCAACACCAACACCACAACCACCAAGCCACCCCGCGAGAACCCAAGAACCAAAAAACACACAAACGTCGACATTGCGTTTCGAGTCTTGACCACCGGAGCCGGGCGGGAGAGTAACTAACGTCCATGCTCGCTCCTCCTCTTATATTCGTCCCGTCAGTCGTTCGGTAGGTCAGTTAGTTAGTCAGTTAGTCAGTAATTCAGTCAGTCAGCCAGTCAGCCAGCATTCACACATCCACAGACAAATCCACAGACAAATCCACAGACAAACTCATCTCCCAGCTAATAGATCTGGCATTTGAATACTAGCTAGCCAAATATCTGAGCTCCCCCCCCCCTCCTCCTCCTCCTCCTCCTCCGCCCTCGTTGCCTACCATATGCATCATCATCATCATCATCATCATCACCATCACCACCACCACCACCACCACCACCACGCAACATGCGATTCGAGCCTGACGAACCTCAAGCTCATACTCAAGCTCAAGCTCACACCCACATCACCCCACGGAACAAACCCCCCCTTCGTCATGCTCCCTTTCGTTCTAAAAAGTAAAAAAAAAAACCCAATTCGCTCGAGGCGTGACCTACTCCCCATGCCCCCCCCTTCTAAACACATTAATGGGAATCTCCGCGAAGCATAATGGGTTTCGGACGCATATGAGCAGCTTGACGGCTGACTTTGGGTTGCGCCGCCAATCGGTGGTGTTGTACCGTTTTCGCTCCAGTGGTTTGGTCGGTGGCTGTGTATTAGGATTAGGGCGGTAATGTATTTATATTAGCCAAGCTGGTCATTGAAGCGACCCTCCCGATTGTCAGGAAGCCAGGTCGACGGGATTCAAAGATATAGGTTCCGGTCCGGGTCCAGTCCAGTCCAGTCCAGTCCGGGACGGGACCGCGATGAATCGACTTGCTCTGACGCTGTAATTAATGCTCAAAACCTACGTCAAGTCAGGGACAGCCCAAGTCCTCGCAGTCAGATCCACACGTGCTTACCGTATCTCATAGTTTCCCGCCCTCGTCATGTACCGCACCCACTTGACGCTGCTGTAGTTGCTCTTCTCAAACACCTTCAAGTACCGCACCAGCAGCCCGGAACTCGTAAACATGAGCAGGGAGAAACTCAGGCCCAGCGGCGGCCGGCTCCATGCCTTTTGGTTCGTCATGCTTGTCAGCTGGGCCTCTGCGCTGAGCACAAACTCGCTCTGGCCGGTGAACCGCGGAATCTTCCACACGACGTTGTTGGACTCGGGCTCGTATTTGGCCTTGCCTGTGCTCGATCTCTCCGTGACCTTGGCCGTGTTCAGCGGCGTCGGTATGCGGACTACGACGTTTGTTGCAAAAAGCTTGGAGCTGTAATTGGCGCGGATCGCGATGCTGTACTCCACCTTCGTCTTCCCGACTTCGTTCACGATTGCCTGTACCTTGAAGGGCAAGTTCACATTCTCCGTCGCGCGATATCTCATCAGGTCGAATTCACCGTCGGGCGGGACAAAGCTTATGATCCTGTCCGAGTCGAATTTGCCGAGCTTCACACACTGGTGGAACTGGCAGTCTTCCAAGGTAACGCTCCCTGCCGCTGCCCGGGTAGCCTTTGTTCCCGCGCGGTTCCCGGACGGCGGCTGTACATTCTCGTCACCGAGCGTGAGCCGATCGTTGAGGCCGAACTTGCACTCGGGGGTGCCGGAAAGATATGCGCGCATCACGATTTGTCCGTTCACGTCGGCGCGCAGAACCGTGCCTGTCGCCGACATGAGCAGATTGACGTCCTCGATGACATCGACAAACGCTTCGTTTTTGCGGTATTTGATGTCAGCCCTCCGCCATGAGAGCGCCCCGGTGGCCTGCATCGTTATCTTCGACGAGTCCTCCTACATCATGGTTAGCCCTTGCACTCTCGTCGTGTACTACTGCCCGCACCATGACCCTATCAGACTTGACCCCTTCCGTCGTGATGTACATCTTCAACGTGTCTGTCTCCGTGTTTTGAGGGTATCCAAAGTCCAAGATCTCTGTGCCGTTGTCAGCCCTACACCCCTTCCCCCCCAAGTCCAATTCCGCCAAGGCATAACCTTACCGTCTAGCAACTCATAAACCAGGACAAAGTTGTTCTTCACGGCCTCCTCGTCAAACTTGTTAAAGTATGCTTTGCCCAGTGCTATGAGGCGGTATAGGAACTCAAACACCAACGCCGCATTCGCATTGCTCTTTGTGACCGCAACCAGATAGATGTTTTCGTGTTTGACATGGCTGAAAGTCGTCGAGCCCAGTGTCAGGATTGGCGACCGCACCTGCGCATTCGATATCACCTGTATGCGGAAGACGTCGGCAAGGCGGGGACGGCAGTCGTTGCGGAACGCTCTGAAAATGAGGTTTTCGCCCTTTTGATTGAAGATGAGTATACCGGAGAGCATCTTGGGCAGGTGGGAGAAGCGACAGTCAAAAGCACACGAGAATCCGCCTAGACAACTTGGGAGCTGATATATGGTCATGGCTGGCTGCTCCCCTGGAGGTAGCTGTTACCTCCGTCGGTGATATATCGGGTTAACTCACGTATCCGGATCTCATTCGAAGGGGTTCACATAACAACACAGATGAAAGTGTTCCACATATCACACGTTCATCCTCTGCATACGCTTTGCATCGATTCATGCAATAAACAGGTGCATATCGTAACAATGGTCGCTCCTAGGTGCTGTATACTGACGCAACGAAACTCTCATAGAAATTGGAAATGCATGATACAAGAATTGCTGAGCCGGAGGGATTTAGATAGAAGCCGGCTACAACGTTTGGCCACCAGCCGAAAGGTATCTCCCAGAATAACATCATCAATGCCTGCCATTTATATCAAGTCCCTCTTTGTGAATTCGCTGTACAACGTCTTGCCGAGAGATGCTGGGCTTCGCTCGACTACAACACCGGCGGCCTCGAGAGCGGTGATTTTGGAATTTGCATCTCCTTTGCCACCACTGACAATCGCTCCAGCATGACCCATTCGGCGACCAGGAGGCGCAGAGATGCCGGCGATGAAGCTGACAACTGGCTTGTTCTCAGTGTTGTACTGCTTTAGGAAATCGGCAGCGTCCTCCTCAGCCGAGCCGCCAATCTCTCCGATCATGATGATTCCATCCGTTTCCTCGTCCTTGAGGAACACATTCAAGCAGTCAATAAAGTTGGTTCCAGAGAAGGGATCACCACCGATACCAACAACGAGTGATTGTCCTAGACCGGCCTGAGTGGTCTGATTGACGGCTTCGTAGGTCAGAGTTCCGGAACGAGACACGATACCGACGCGTCCACGCTTGTGAATGAAGCCGGGCATGATTCCAATCTTACATTGTCCCTGTCCGTAGCGTAAGCGTCCAACACCTAAAGTCCACGAACAAAGGCACCTACTGGAGCAATTATACCAGGGCAGTTAGGGCCGACAAGACGAGTCTTGCTTTGTGATTTCAGCATATCAGTAATGCGAACCATGTCTAGTCGAGTCAGTTCAGATGTACGGCAAAACTGTGTCTTATCGCATACCATGCTGGGGAATTCCCTCAGTAATACTAGGGGCACTTAGCTTCTCACTTCAACCAGAAGATTATGTTTGACTGCTTACCAAACGACTAAGGGAATCTCTGCAGAGATGGCTTCTTCAATACCAGCAGCAGCCAATGGCGGACTATTAATGTTAGCATCTGAGCATTGATCGCGCCTGTAGAGCTTCGTACGGAACGAAGATAGCTGATGCATTGGCTCCTGCTTGCTTTACAGCTTCTTCTACATTCTTAAAGACAGGCTTGCCAAGATGCTCCGTCCCAGCCTTCTTTGGGTTTGTGCCTCCGACAATGTTCGTGCCTGAGCAGTCTTTAGTTCATATGCGCATTGGATGAAAGGGAGTCAGGTTTCAGTACCGTATTCGATAGCTTGTTGAGCATGGAAGCTGCATACTTGTCAGTAATGCTTCGCGTCAATTGGATTCTTTTTACGTACGTTCCCTGACGACCAGTAAAGCCCTGGTAGACCACTTTGGTGTCGCCGTTTATCCTCAGATTCTGAACCGTTTGAGCATATTGCGAAGACCCAGTTGCGTAACCCTGCTTGCGGACAGCGCTCTGCACGGCAGAGGAAAGGGGACGACGGAAAGCCTGCATCATGAAGCTTGCCAGGAAACGGAACAGGCTCGAGAGGAAAGGAAACAGATGTTGAGTTCGGCGATCGTTGCGAGATGCGAGATACCCGAGGTGCGGTTGGTTTGAAGGTTTGTCACTTGCTCGTCGGAGGTTCCATTCATGCCCGCAGCCTTAGCGTCGTTTTTCTAGATAAGTTTCGCCCTGGACAAGGTTTACCGCCGCCCAGACTTCAATCCATATATAACAGCACCATCAATATTCGCGCATCCAAACAGCAAACAGCGCAAGTGCGCCCAGCACATCATGGCCACAACGACCCTAACTGAGACTCGGACAAAGGCTCGAGGGCCGAAGCCAAAGAGCAATGTGAAATTGGCACCCGAGAACGAGCGTTACATGAGGGCATGCGCCGACATTGCCAGTGCCTTGATAGACGATTATGAGGCTCAGGCTGACGGGTCAAAGCCTAAGAAGGACCTCAATCTTAATGCACTTCGAGGGCAAATTGCAAAGAAGCATTTCCTGAAGAGTCAACCCCCACTAACTGCTATCATCGCTGCCGTACCAGAGCACTATAAGAAATACATATTGCCAAAGCTAATAGCAAAGCCGATACGTATGCTACCACTGTTCTCTACTTGAGTTTGTACTGACTACCTGCACAGGGACATCATCAGGGATAGCAGTTGTAGCTGTGATGTGCAAACCCCACCGGTGTCCTCACATATCTTATACTGGCAATATATGCGTGTATTGCCCCGGAGGTCCAGATTCAGATTTCGAGTATTCTACGCAGTCATACACAGGCTACGAACCGACGTCAATGCGAGCGATTCGTGCCCGTTATGACCCTTATGAACAAGCGAGAGGAAGAGTCGACCAAATAAAGTCCCTAGGCCATAGTGTAGACAAGGTGGAGTACATTATCATGGGTGGCACCTTCATGTCATTGCCAGAAAGCTACCGAGATGAATTTATATCGCAGCTCCACAACGCCCTCAGTGGATATCAAACGAATAACGTAGACGAGGCCGTCGCCGCTGGCGAGATGAGTAATATCAAATGCGTAGGCATAACCATAGAAACTCGCCCAGACTACTGCCTGGACCAACATCTCTCAGCTATGCTCCGCTATGGTTGCACACGTCTCGAGATTGGCGTGCAATCTCTCTACGAAGACGTCGCTCGAGATACAAATCGCGGCCACACCGTTGCCGCCGTTGCCGAAACATTCCGGCTGGCCAAAGATGCTGGCTTCAAAGTCGTCTCACACATGATGCCCGACCTACCCAACGTGGGCATGGAGCGCGACCTCGACCAGTTCCGCGAGTACTTTGAGAACCCAGCATTTCGCACCGACGGCCTCAAAATCTACCCCACTCTCGTCATCCGCGGCACAGGGCTATACGAGCTATGGCGCACAGGGCGATACAAAAACTACACCCCAAACGCCCTCATAGATCTCGTCGCGCGGATCCTAGCCCTCGTCCCGCCATGGACACGCATCTACCGCGTTCAGCGCGACATCCCCATGCCACTCGTGACCGCAGGCGTCGAGAACGGCAACCTACGCGAGCTCGCACTCGCACGCATGAAGGACTTTGGAACAACCTGTCGTGACGTGCGTACCCGCGAAGTCGGCATCAACGAAGTCAAGAACAAGATCCGACCCGCCCAGGTCGAACTTGTGCGTCGCGACTACTATGCGAACGGGGGCTGGGAGACCTTCCTAGCGTACGAGGACCCGAAGCAGGATATTCTTATTGCCCTGCTACGACTGCGCAAATGCAGCACGACGCATACCTTCCGGCCGGAGCTGACTGGCCAGCCGACGAGCTTGGTGCGTGAGCTGCATGTGTACGGGAGTGCTGTGCCGGTGCATGCGCGTGATCCGAAGAAGTTCCAGCACCAGGGGTATGGGACCTTGTTGATGGAGGAGGCGGAGAGGATTGCGCGGGATGAACATTGGAGTGAGAAGATTTCTGTCATTTCAGGCGTTGGGGTCAGGTCGTATTATGCTCGGCTCGGGTACTGGCTGGACGGACCATATATGTCCAAGATGATCGTTCAAGAAGACGACCCGTGAAGTATATGCGGGGATTTCTCTGGCTCTATCGAAAAGGAAGTGGACAGGCGTTCTGCATTGCTGGCGTAGATTTTGATAGTTGGACATTCAGAGCAAGGTGCAACAATCTGCATTCAGATGAGACACGAGAACATTCGAACAGTTCATATGGGAGAAAAGTTTATCTGGCGCAGTGCATCATACACTGCCTGCGCACCTCCATCATTCTTTCGCTACATTGCTGGCCTGCAGCTATAGCAATGCTACAAAGGTGCCTCGTATCTAGAATGAGGTTCATCCTTGACTCCTATTACGCCTCATATCGAATAACGCCCCATAAGCTAAATGACACCCTTACCACAAAAGATGAGACTTGAGCGTGACAGAATCACAGACATAAAATACCACGGACAAAAATGAAGTAGTCTATATGCTACTAGTAGTGTGAGACTTCGTGCTGATTCAAAGCGCTCCTTTTAGGGGGTGGAGGAGGTGGTGGAGGCTTCTTCCCACTAGCACCTACTCGTGGAGCAGGCGGAGGCGGAGGCGCTCGTTTGTAACCAGTAGCTCCAGTCTCTCCTGTAGCCCAGCTGGTGCTTCTCTGGCTACCATATGAAGTGGCAGGTGAGGGTGAACGATCTCGGAAGGGGCTACTACTTCCATTCACAGAACCATCTGAAGGGTAGTTACCATTGTCGGTGTCAACTCTGGGTCTATGAACAGGGCGTAGCTGTGTGCGACTCGCAAGGATTGACGTTGGATCTGTCGGTACTTTTGACAAGCGAGGCATGGGTGCTGGAGATTCCTCTCGTGGGGTACTTGATGGACCCTCGAACGTAGTCGATCTCTGATAGTTTGGTCGCCCGATATAGCGATCAGGGCTCTGTGTTTCGTAGTTTGTGGATTGACTTCGTGTGGTACTTCTTGGTATAGTGATCCTGGGCGGCGCGGGCAGAGGCTCCTCCTCAATGCCATTGAAGCGACTGTCGTAATCATGTGCTGTATTAGACCGTGACCGTGGTCCTCTTCGCGATTCACCAGATGTGCCGACTGTAGATCTGTTTCCTGTTAGTCACAATCGTCTGCACAGCATCTTGGTTATAAATCTTACACAACAGGCCATTCTCTTTTGACTTGTAGAAGGACCTCACGGCAACGATCGTAGTAGGACAACTCTGCTTCCAAGAACGTCGTCAGATCTTGCACACTGTCCGCCTCAGCTTCTTTTATATCTTGCATTCGCCTCAGAACCTCATCACTGGACTCTTCGTATTTCGCCTTCTGAGATCTGAGCTCTTCTTCGGTACGATAGTCCTCCTTCTTGGCTTTCTGCATCTTGGCAAGTGAAGTATCGTATGCTAGTCGTCGAGCCTCAAGCTTCTTGCGAGCCGCCTTGGAAACTTATCAGACCGTCGCTCATACAAACTCCATGTAGACTCACTCACCTGGTACTCTTTCATTTGTGCAAGAGACCTCTCTGCTGACTCCAACCATGTACTCGTGGCCTCCGAGACGTAATTTTCCTGGACGCGAGCAATGCGCTCATTGGCTCTTCCCAGAGCTGTCTGTGTTTCAGTACAATGTTGATAATATGTTGATATTATGCACTCACTCTTCAAACAGTTGCCAAATTCCGAGTCTGGTTCGAAGTCGTCACTGTGGCTAACCATTATGGAGCCAAAGGCACCTACAGGCATGGCCTTTTCCTTGTCATCAAGCTCACTGCGCTTATTCAGGTATTTGACGTAGGCATTGACGGATTTGTGCATCTTGTCCATCCCTTTTAAGAGATTAGCATCCTGCAGGGGCACTCCTGTAGCCGCGACGGAGTGACAAACCGTCATGTCTCAACTGCATTTCTTGTTCCAGATCCTTAAACTCATCTGAGGTGTTGGTCTTCACTTCCCCTCCCATCCGCTCTCCAGCCCATTGCTTGAAGCGATCGAGTTTCTTGTTGACATTCATATTTGCAAAGAGTAATGGTGGGTGCTAGAGAAAAAAAGGGACGATATGATCGGAGTGGATAGGGAAGTCGTGTGGTCTTAAGGGCACCAAATTGCTACGAGGCCGGTGGCGTAATGGTTTCAACAGTGAACCGGTATTGCTTTGGAGTTGGGGCGGGGTGAGGTTTGAGGGGTCTCCGGGTATTAATTGGCAGAGGCCTTCAAAGAACGAGCGAGCGAGTGACAAAGAAATAAGTTGTTAAACGACAGATAGACAAAGACAGACAACGGGTTGCAGTGTGAAGGGAGGAAGTGAGTAAAATATTTTTCAGAATCAACGGCCAGACCTCTTGTAACTAGTGTATTATTCACAGTTTCGAAATAGCTCTATCGGACGTGCCAAGCAAAAAGCGGATCAGATAATTAGTCGCTGGGAGGGAAGGAACAGGTAGGCTGAGCTAGCCATAAAGACCGCAGGGCGTACCAAGCCACCGGGGCCTGAGGTGCTGCAGGGCGGCAACCCACGCCTGCCGAATCAATCGCGCGCCCGGTCAGGCCTTCAACGGTCTACCAGCCCAGGGCAGGTCGGGCGGACCGATGGATTATCTCGCCTTGGACGACTGACGACCTGCTGGCCCTGTTGAGGTTACTACAATATGCGCGCGTCTTCGTCTGTCCAACCATTGATGCTGAGCATGATGTACACATTGATTAGCTCTAATAATAGCTTGGGCACCTCCGAGACGACGGCTGCGGAGGATCCCCGACAAGTCTTGGTGTGATCCTGCAGCAGTTTACCACTCAGTGCTCACTGCAATGCCAAGCACCAGATGTTCGTTCCGTACATAGGTGTCATTCATACTTTCTGCTTAATATTGTCTGGCCTACATGTGGACCTCTGTCGTCATGAGACGGGAACGAGACTCCATGTACTGATATGACATGGCGGGGACAATCTCACGTCGGGCATCATGGTCCGGTTGGAATGCTCATAATACCATGCATTTATTTTGTCAGGTAGAAGAAACAGCGCTGCCTGGGGTTCCCAAATTTTGCAGCAACTAAGAACACCATAAGCCATGCACCCAGCACCCTTAATTCCCTTAATCCTTCGTCTTCTGGGTACCACGGAGCAGACCAGTTCTCCGCGCGGCAATGAGACCAGCTTTTTGACCTTGGGCAGCGAATCGAGAGATGGTAGACGCTTTACCAATATGCTGGTGGTTACCACCACCGTGAGGCTGCACGAATACATGTTAGTATCTTCAACTTGAGTCCAATGTGTGATCCTTACATGGTCGACGGGATTCATGGCAACACCACGTGTCTTGGGCCATGAGTTGCGTTTGACAGCGAACTTATGCTTGGCACGCGAGGCCTCTGTAATTATTGCGTTAGCCAATGCCCATCCTGACGGTCCGGACTGAACATACTGAGCATCGGCTTATCTGTTCGGCCACCTCCAGCAACGATACCGACCATGCCACGAACACTGCTCTTGACGACCTTCTTAGCACCACTGGGAAGCTTGATTCTGGTCTTGCCCTCGTCAGGGTTGTGTCCAATCACGGTGACGTAGTTTCCGGATGTACGGCCAAGCGCACCACGGTCTCCCACCTTCTCTTCAACGTTTGTAACGACGGTACCTTCGGGGACAGAGCCTAGCGGTAGAACGTTGCCGACAGTCAAACTGGCATTCTTTCCAGCGTAGATGAATTGTCCAGTGTACATTCCCTCGTTAGCGATGAAGGTCTCGGTGCGGAGCTTGTAACGGTACGGGTCTCGGAAGGTGACTTGTGCGAGAGGAGCTCCACGACCGGGATCATGTATGATATCCTTAACGATACCACGGACATATCCATGACGCTCAGAGTAGTCGAGGACGCGGAACTTCGCTGGGGCCTTGTTTAGGCGTTGATGGGCTGTGAAGATCGAGCCGCGACTACGATCATGTCAGTTATACCGCCAATAACTGCATCTCTTTAAACTGACCCTTTCCTCTGATTTCTAATAACGCGACCCTGTGACACGTTAGCAATTGTGCCTCGATAACTTTCGTAGATGAGTGGAATCAAGCGCCCAGCTCCAATCGCATCCTCGACCGGCTATGAAAATATGTCGACCCGAGGAGAATAGATACTGTCGACCTGACCCAGTGTATCCTGTGCTGAACGTACCATCTTTGCTGTCGCTTTGTCGTCGGATTCGTGATGCGAGGAATAGACCTTGGTGGTAGTTGTGGGTGAGTGCAAATTCGCTTATCGGCTGCTTCTCGGTAATTCGAGGCCAACAAGAGCGAACCCCCCGGACCCACTTACATCTGCATTATCACTATATACCTCATCACCATTCGCATCGTCAATAAAATAGACTTCCTACTGAAAGATTAATTTCGGGAGCCTTTTAGCCACCGCTGACTGTAGTGCTCTTGCATAAGAGCCTCAGCCGCCTTCTAGATGCCAGGCTATGTGCGAGAACTTACCAAGGTTTAACAATCCAGGATGCCTTCGTCAATATGTAGCTGCATAGTAATGCTCTCGTTTTAGGGCTCTTGTTCCGTCTCATGGCAGCTAATCGTTCGTAAAGCATCTGTAATACGATACAAGTGCAGTCGACTGCTTAGACGCGCAATCAGCAGTAGTGGCTGTAGTGAGAAGAGATTCACACGGTGTCACCTCTACTGATACGATACTGCAAACTATGCCATCACTAAAGGAGCGATGCGAGAGACTTATGATGTTATTCGAAGGTGGTAGAAAGCCGAGATTCAAGAGCTTGGGAAGAGTATGGACGTAGAAATTGATGCCAACGGGGCTCTTAGCTGCTGTAAATTCCATTACGAGCCGCTCGTGCTCAATTTTGTATATTTGCGCCTGACTTGCAGTATACACCTGTTCATCCAGCAGACTCTTCAAGATCGATTGGTACGCGACAAAACGACAGAACTCTTGTCACCTGCATATGAGTAGGGCCCTTACCACACCGGGCGTTCACACAGAGGACACTGCGTGGCCTTCTCCCGAACCGCTGTCTGGTGAGTGCGTCGATCTCACCTGTAAGGACTCCAATAGCGGGCACGCTCAACAATACTACACGCGCTGCAGAATATGCGATACTGGCTAGTGCGGAAGTTTGAGCTATTGTACAATGCAAATACATCGCATGCTCTATCTGTTTTGAGCAGATATTGAGACAAGTAGTCCCATTTGTGTTTCCATTTGTGTTCTTACCTTTGCGGAAGGAATACTTGGAATCATGCCGAAGAATGCTTCTAGCGATGAATGCGCTTTGACTATGTAGTGTGCACTTCTTACAGAACAAATAATCAAAAAACCGTTACACGTTCATCCAGCTCTCAATCAGTGTGCCATAGCCCGTTCAATCTGGTAATATTTGATCTGCACCAATACCGGGTTCAAGTTGGCCGCCGTCGCTTGACCTAAGCTGGAGACAACTGCAGCTCACCTCCCTTCATCCACCTCAGCACTTTCTTACCACCCACCACTACGACGATGAGCGACACCGATTCTTCACTTTCGGAGCCACCTCCTTCTGATGAGGAACTTGAAATTGAAGATATTGTCCAGCCTGCGAAAAAGTTGAAGCTCAAGAAGTCGAAGCGCAAGGTTGACGAGGACGACGATCTCGATGCGGAAGATGCTTCTCCAGCAAAGAAGAAGCGCGCAGCTTCGCCGCCACATGAACTCGTTTTCGAAGACAATGCTGATATTGCCGTAAGTCATTGGCGCGTAAATCGCGTCGCCATCGACGTGATTGCACGCCGGCCTCGCTCCCCAAGCTCGTGTCGCGCTGACCATCTCTATCGCACAGTTCATCGTCATGTTTAGAGCACGCTTCGCGGACGTTTTCCCTCCGAAAGGCGTGATAAATTTCGGTCCACAAGATCTTGAGAGGGCGGTTACGGATTCCCCGCCTGGTCCGATGGCAGAGAACCTCCTGTGCTCGCTCCTTTACCTCGTCCTGAACAGACAAAAGCCTCCCGAGTTAGTCGTCCCTAACTGTTCACTTATATACACCTTGTTGCAGCCAGTGCACAGCTATATCTTATACTGGGAATTCCTACTGACGATCCAAATGCTATAGGAGAGGTCATTATGGGCGCGCCTTGGAAGAGGCTATCTCGGCAAACAGAGCCCAATGGCCAAGAGTATGGAATGGGACCAATCCTCTGTTGGGAGCGAATAACTTCATCACTATGAGCCCTATCGAACGTGTGAGATCTATGCCTCTATTGGTACCACCCTGCTATAGCTGACCATCTCTATATAGCTCATCCTTCTGAAGACATTGATTCACTGGAGTCTTAATGAATCGACAAAGATCAAGGACATGATCAAGGAAAGCTACAAGCAGGCCCGTCATGATGACGACAGGAATCAACCACTTTCCGTACAACCATGGGGCCGCGATAGTGATAAGCGTCGTTACTGGCTGATCGAAGGCAAGGACGACACAGTCTTTCGATTATATCGTGAAAGTAACCCAGCACTCAAAACGAATGTATGGATAAGCGTTGCAGGTACCCTCGAAGAACTACGTACCCAGGCGGGCAAGCTGGGGGAGGAGGGCTCTCAGGCTGCTCGCAGGCTAGCGGAAAGTATCAAGAATGGTATCATACGCCTGGAAGCCACAGAAGAGGTGTGTAGAACAGTAAACTTCTCGCATAGTCACAGGTAAACTGACTCATAACTAGAAACGCAAGCGGCGAGAATATCGTCAATCACGGAAGGCCCAGTTCACACGGCCAGAGCCTGGATTCTCCCTATACGAAGGTCGCACTCGTGGCAAACGCATGAGGTATACTTTCTCGGATGAAGAAGATGACGCATCAGAAGCTGGCTCAGGTGCGCGATCTACGAGATATCGAGGACGGGACTCATCTACCGACCCTTCAAGACCAACTGTGACTGCAAGCGGCCGTCAGGTTCGAACACGACAGCACGGTGCTTACGGAGAATCTCTCCTCAGTGGTCAAGTTACCGGAGACGTAGGCTCACCTGCCACGGATGGCTCAGACGGGCTTCAACGGCCATCACATGGAAGAGCCACCCGCGCGGCTGCTAAACCTGCGGCGAATGGTTGGTCCCGGGGCAGCAGGAACAACAGGAACATTGACACGTATGATTCAGATGAGATTGACGAAGACGATGGTGCGTCTGTATCTGGGAATGAGTGGGATGATGGCGATGAAAGCGACGACGAGGTCAAAGCTAGAGACGTCTCCGACGAAGACGAAGACATGAGCGACGCCGAAGCACCAAGTCTTGTCACAGTATTGAGATATGGGGAGGGGAAGGAGTTCACCGCCAACTCCACGTCTGATACCAACGAAGACAAAGAGATGACACAAGTCGCGGCACCGCCTTCAGCGCGTACGCAGGAACCCAAAGCCTCATCTGCTCAGACTGCTCGGCCTGAGTCACGCGTGCTGAACCGAAATGGACAGCCTGTATCCGAAACCGTATCAACGGCACCCGCCGCACCCACTGCAGGTACAGCGCCAACTCTTGTCGTCCCCGCTACTGCGCCCATTGTTACCACTGCAGCTCAAGTAGAAGATAGAGTGCCACCCCCGGCGTCTCACGCTTCTCCCCCTCGCATTGCCTACCCGCTGACTAATTATGCTGGCCCAGCGAACGGGTTCACGGCCACTCCAGCAATCGCATCGCCTCCGGCTCAATATGCGAAGCCTTTGCCTGTTTCTCAATACCAAGCTTCACAGGCGTATCCTCTGACCGGCACTCCTGTACACACGTCACCGACACAAAACACCAGTGCTGCACAAAATGGACTTCCCCCCCTGGCAAGCCTCTACCCAAACCAAGCTGCCTCTCAGGAATAGCCTCAGCAATATCGGCCATACCTGTGACTCGAAAGTACAACATTACATCCTCCGCCCAACGTTTAGTGGGCTGGTGCTGGAGTAGTGTAAGATTCATGGACCATTTGAGCGGTGTTAAATCGGTCGGCTATCTGGGAACGCACTTTGGCTCAAGGTGTATTCAGACTCATAGACCCCCCCTTAATCGCGTTCGTCATCCATTTATGACATAGACACGTCAAGCTTACAGAGAAGACTCTTTTCAAGCGGGTCTCGTGTTCTCATTGTACTGACTAGGATCGTTTTTTGGCAGACGGATTATATGAATCGAAACAATTTGTTTTATTGGATCTGATCTGCAGGCATGACGGAATTTGCTTGCTTACATGTATTTTACATTTGCGCGAAATATTATAATGTTCATGCCCTTCTGTGTCGCCCCCTATTGATCTCGTTGTGATCTTTTAATAAGGTAATAAACAAAAAGACCAGCTCGCAGCGTCACCATGGTACATACCCTCTGCGGCTGCATGTCCGGTGCTGTGGTCTACGACTCTTGTCTCTACCAAAGACATCTAATGGTATCTAATGAAAGCTGATCTTTCTGTTATGTTGGAATGTGTCCCACACAAATCCAAACCATTCATTTACGTACCGATGCCTCCCAAGGCCAATGGATGTGTGGTCTCGACTGGTGCTGAGTATACCCAAGCTCGACGTCCAGCCTACATGTAATACAAGATTAACGGGCATGGAGACGCGCGGCTCTAGGAGAAAGTTAACGAGTTATCACGCTTTTCATGTTGATTTGTTTCTTTCACTATCTGCATACAAGTTTCCTAGTCAAATATGCTTATGCAGATGTCCATGCTAGATTCCGCTTGGCATAGGCCCGGGCATCGCCCATTCCGCAGCATCCCTTGAGCTCGTCACATTCACGCTCGGTCCAGGCCTAGATCTATACCTCAGATCAGAACTCCTGTCTCTAGTCCTCTCATGACCACTCCCCGCGGCCCGCGGCCGAATGCCAGCGCGTTCCTCTGCCTCTCTCAATCTCTGGCCTTCGGCCTCCATCCTCTCCGCGAAACCGGTCTGTGCACCGCTTTCTGCTGTGCCTCTCCTTCGCAGTGCAGCGCTGCTTCGTCTACGTCCCCTCGTTCTTGGTGTGCCCTTTCCGAGTGGGGTTCCCAACTCGTCCAGGTCGTCCTCGACTGCCAATTCGTCGTCGTCGGCGCCACCACGCGTATTCTTCTTGCGGGGCCATAGATTGGGGAGGATGATCTGCTGGAAGCGCGGCTCGACGACGCGCTCGTCAAACCAGGCATGGATACGTGATTCGACGAGCTGTGCTATTTTGGGCACGTCTTGGAGGCGCGAACGTGAGCCGACGAGGGAGCGGACGGAGAGATCGAGGCGGTAATCGTCGAGAAAAGTGAATGCGAGAGTGGTGGGCGGACGGGCTGAATTGGGGTCAGACTGTGTTTGGTATGGGGTTTGTGAGGTGGGTTTGTGGGGTGGATGGGCAGAATTTGTGGGTGTGTAGGGCAGATCAGACTCAGGTGCGGGCGAGGAAGGTATGAATGAGAGTGCGAGCTAGGGCATGTAAGCAGATTATGTGTGAAGAGGCTTAAAGCAAGACGTACAGTTCCACTGAATCTTACAACGCTTACGGCGAGCGCAACAGGAAGCACTGCGACCAGTGGCTTCGGATAATTCAGTCTGAGCGTGGTCTCTACACCTAAAGTGATGACATCGCTGAGGTCCACATCCATACGTGCCTGGAGTCTTCCCCCTTCTCCTCCAGCACCGTCAAGTGAGCTTCCAAGCCCGCCTTCTTCCACGGGTATGACCCTGCAGTTACTGAAGATCGGAAACTCATCTCCCAGGGCAATCTCCGTGATCTTGATGTCTCCTACAAAATCTGGTTTGCCAGGCCCATTCATGACCTTTGTGAGTGATGTGACGACAGCATCATCCTGTCGGGCATCAGCTCGCAGTTGTGCAAGTGTCTGCGCAATCAGGACGTTGAACCAGTCCAGGCTTTCTGGCTGGTGGCCATGAACATTATAGTATGTTTTCGCAAGGATTGAGGCGGCAGTTAGAGGCGCAGGAGGATTCCTCAGTACAGACGAGGCTTTCCGTCGGAGGGACACTGAGGCGGTGCGTTGATGTGCAAGTGTACGTTGTCGGCGGAGGGAGGAGAGATGGAATGCCCGTTCATCGGCGGGGGGAAGCTCGCCGAAGATGAAGAACTTTATAAAGAATATTATGAGAGCGACTATCGAAAGCTGGCCGACGAGAAAGCCCTGGGTAAAGGAAAGGCTAGAAGTTTCTAAGTTATATTCATCTCCTACATATTGACGGGTATGAAAAGCACACGCGGTTGGGGATGGGTACCTCGACGCCTGAGTTTGGGGTGGCTCTAAAATACAGTCAGTCAATGCTTCCATGGTCTAGGCTATCAGAATTGATTTACCCACTGAGCCTGCCATGAGGGTTGTTATTGGTCGTCCATTGTTCTGCACCAGCGGAAGTGGGCATGTGTTGCTGAGGTCTTCGGTATTCTCTAGTACCGGCAGTAAGCTGTGATGCCTGCAGCCGCCTAGCTCACCGCCCTCATGCTTGGCGTAAACCTGCGGCTCGGCATTATAGCATAAGAATCGTTTGCAGGTAATAGTGGTTTCATGTCTGATATAAGGTGAAGAGATCAATGTAACGCGATCTAGATACGCCATAGAGAATTCTATTTACTTTTGATTGTGGAAACCGCACTATGTAAGACAACAAACATGGGAAGAAGCTTGCGAAATAATATACAAATCAATGTTCGCGCTCCCTGTCAGCGCGGCCTGAAAATATAAATCCTTTGGAACGTGATGTAGTCTCTAGAAGCCTAGGCGTTCCTGATCGCACAACTTCTTGTTCGCGATGACTCAGACGAAACCGTAAAATAAACCCAAGCACCGTCCCAATGCAGCCAAATCCATGCCCGCAATACACACTTTACGTTGCCGTGTATAGTTATACAAGAACTTCCAATTGCCTAAACCGCCTCTCCCGAACCATCTATGATGGCAAGACGCTGTTTGATTGTCTTCGCCTTTTTCGACATTCCACCCTTTCTTCGTCCTTTGCCTGGTGCTTCCACTGCGGGCACAGGTGTCGCAGCGCCAGAAGGCTTATTACTGCCATCATCGAAGTGACCCTCACCTACAAGGTAATCAGTATTTTACTGCTGTGGGACATTGGCAAAATTGCACAACTTACCTTCGTGGTACATCTCGTCTAGACTAACATCTGCCTTCCGCTTGGCCATCTTCTTTCGCTTACCCGGAGGCGCAGCCGCTTCAGCAGCCGCAAGTTCGGCCTCGCGCTTCTCAATCTCAGCCGCCTGGTCATCATCTGCAAGCCACATGGCCATGTCTTTCGTTCGGTTCTCACGAGACCTGGTGTTGAAGTCGACGCCAGCGCCAGCACCACCTGATATGACGACGCGTTGAACCTCTTCTTTCTGGAGTGCGCGTTTGCGTATACGCTCCTCGATAGTGCCCTTTGTAATGAGCCTGTAAACAGTGACTTGCCTCGTTTGTCCGAGACGATGAGCGCGATCCATAGCCTGGCTATCGATAGTAGGATTCCAGTCGGAGTCGTAGAAAATAACGGTATCGGCGGATGTTAGATTGATACCAAGACCTCCGGCACGAGTAGAGAGGAGGAACACAAATATTTCCGGCCGACTTTGGAAATCTGACACGGTATCTCGACGGTCCTCCAGCTTCGTGGATCCATCGAGCCGGCAATACTTGTAGCCGCGGTAGGTCAAGTATTCTTCCATCAAATCAATCATACGCGTCATTTGGAAATACAGAAGCACACGGTGATCACCAGCTTTTAGTTCCTTGAGCAATTGGTCCAGCTTAGCAAGTTTTCCAGAATCTGACACGAAGCGTCGCATCGACGGAACTTCGATGTGGGTATAGCCGGACTTGTTTGACGTGGGCGCCGGTAACATCTCATTTGGTGCCATAAGAGCAGTAGTCTTCTTAGCCTCTAATAAGAGTTCCTCGGTTTTCTCTGATATGCCGAAGAGATTTTGCCGGACATTGATGTTGAAAAAATCTCTCTGGTTCTCTACGATGGTACCCTGGCTCGCGCAGTAAAGCTCGACCGGTGGTGCGCAGGCGGCTGGCCTGGAGTTCAACTCGATTGTGCTCAGACCAGTGTCATCAAATGCAGATCGGTAGACGTTTAACAAGTTATCCATTCGTCCTTCGGGAGTGATCTCAGCAAGAGGCCTACGATCAGCTCTCTCGACGATGTTTAGCAATGCATGTCGGGGTGTGAAGCCTGCGTCTTCTCCTTCATCATAAACCACAGCTAGTCGACCAAGCTGTCTGTTCTTATTGCGAGCTGAGACAGCTCGACTGAAGACATCACTGCGAGCAATCTGAGCGACTTCGCTAGCCGATGCATCGACAAATTGCAACCAAGAGAATGCAGCGTTGTCCCCCGAGCTCTGGACTATATGGTCAGGTGTCCAAACGTTCATCAGGTGGTGCAGGTAGCGGTTTCTCCACCCGGCTTTATTGTTGTCCGGTCCTGGTAGATGTATCCGCCCGCCATCCCGACCAACAAGGCGTGGAACACGGTACTCGATGAGGTTTCGAACAGAATACGCTACATTGACATTATGTCCTTCGCGCATGAAAGATGCAGTTTCGGCAAAGAACGAGAATGAAAACGGCGAGGTTGTTTCCGCTCGTTCAAACAAATCGGGATGATTGCAGACCTTGCGAAATTGCATGACCAAGTTCATGAGCGTAGCACTGTCCTGCTCATCGCCGACGGCCTTTTCAATAAGATCCATGATGCTGATCTTGTTCCGCAGGTTTGTGTAGTAGGCGCGTTGTCGATGAGTGAGATCGCAGAAGACGTCTAGTTCGATTTTGTCTCCAAGCTCTTTCTGTACATGTTTCTTGATGCGACGCAACATAAAAGGCTTCAAGATCATATGTAGGCGTCTCAACTGATCCTCGTTGAGCTTCGTGTTGCTCTGGGCATGACTCTCAATATCCTTTGAAAACCAATCGCTGAACTCGTCGTGTGAATCGAACAGACTCGGCATGATAAAATGGAGTAAGGCCCACAGCTCCTGCATGTTGTTCTGGATTGGAGTACCAGTTAAAAGTAGGCGATTACGGCAATGGAAGCCTAGTAAGCTTTTCCATCTAGAGCTCTGCGATGACTTGATGGCCTGTGCCTCGTCCAGAATCATGTATTGCCATCGGATCTTCTGGAAATATTGTGCATCCTGTACGACAAGTTGATATGATGTGACCAGTACGTGAAATGGTGAGTCTTTCGTGTAGGTGATATGCTTGCGGTCCCAGAACTTGCGCAGAATCTTCCGGTCTTTTGCATTACCCCAATAGGGAAGCACTTTGACGTCGGGCACAAACCGCGTGATTTCTTGTTGCCAGTTGTGCAGTGTGGAAGCCGGCGCGATGACGAGGAAAGGTCCCCAGATGTTATGGACTTCGGCGAGATACGCCATAACTGATATCGATTGGACCGTCTTACCAAGACCCATCTCATCTGCAAGAATACCGTTGATACCTTGCTCGTACAAGTTGACAAGCCAGTTAAGCCCTTTCAATTGGTACTCTTTGAGCTGACAGTTGAGAAGTTTCGGCTGAGCTATGTCCACGTCGCCCAGGCTAGTCGGGTTCTGGAAGTTCATTTCGCCTTCATCGTCAAAGTTGGCCTCCTGCTGCCCTTCGTTGTTGAATGCACGAGCACGGTCTTTCGCCTCCTTGACTGCATTTTGAGCATTAGCCATAGCGGCCTGTCGGAGCGCGGTCTCGTCTTCAGCGTCGAAGTCGAGATCCTCGAAGTTGGTGACTTTTGCATTTGGGTCAGCAACACTGTCAGGCAAGTCGATTGTATGGGCATCCTTCTTGTCTTCGATCGTTTGTTTCGACACAGCGGCATCATCAGTCGAACGCTCGACCTCGTCTGTCTTGACTTTTTTGCCGATGAAATGCGAGTAAAGTTCTGTCTGGGAGATGAGAAAGTTGAGCTTGCGCTTCTGTCGATTGGCCTCCCGCTCAGCTTCGGCTTTCTTCGCATTTTCGATCTCAGCTCTCTCGGCCAACTTTCTCTGATCGCGCTCGTCCCGCTCGTTGCGCTTCCAGAAGGTGAGCATCTCTCTCATGCTTCTCTTGGCCCGAGCCTGAACATCTTTCATGCTCTTATTCGTACGCATTTGCCATCTCCGGGCTTCCTTGGAGGCCAGTTGAGCCGTCTTACGAAGGTTCGATTGTTTCGTTTGAAGGGAGTTATCTTTGATGCGGTAGACCTTAGCAACATCTTTCTTAGAGATGTCTTTCCATATCGATTCGTACAGCTGATTGTAGACCTTGGAGTCGTACCCGCTGATTGGACCGACTGGCGTGGATGATTCTTCTGTTTGACTTCGCTCATTCTTCAAGGCTTCCAAGCGAGCTTCTTCGCGAGGAGCGATGACAGGAAGATCGTCACCTCGCTCAATGGCAGCTTGTGCGGCAGCTGCTGCATCTTTCTCGGCTTGCTTCTGTTCCTTGCTCTTTCGTAGTCGAGAACCGGTACCCTTCCTCCCACCTCGCTTTGATACGCTCGATGGATCATCTGACATTTGGAACGAGCCCATAGTGCCACCCTCTAGATTAGGTCCATGAGGCGTCATTTCACGGAACTCTTTGCTAGGAGTGCCACCTTGAAGAAGATGAGTAGTTGCTTTGGCCTTCTTTTCGGCCTTCTCGACTTCTTTGAGGTATTTGGTTCTCTCGGCATCATTTTCGGCCTGCTGTGCTCGAGCAAAAGCTTCATCTCGTTTCTGGGTCTCATTAGCTAACGTCTTCTCGCGTCGTCGCTTCCTTTGCATGTCCTTCTTTCTTTCCTTCTCTTCGGCTACCTCTTGCTCGCGGACCTCAGCCCAAGCGTCCTCGCCGAAATCGTTGTTGAACTTTATCCTGGAGGTGGCTGCATGTGCTTCGAAGACGTCGATATATCGTTTGACGCCGGCTGCTCGACGGCGCTGTGGTTTGTTAGCACTTGAAGCCGACAAAGGAACGTTTGTAGGACTACGAACCTTGCGCTTGCCTGATTCTTGTAGTTCTATGGCCAAGGCACGCTTTAGTCCTCTTTGTTTGTACTCCTCTTTTTCAGCTTCCCATCCAGGGCCTTCAACGTCACTAAGATCTTTTGAGTCTATCCTCATAAGTTCCAGTTCGACGTCTCTCTCGTCAGGTTGAGGGACATGGACAGGCGGACGTTGTACCACCGAGTAGGATACGCCGTTGGCCACAGGTTTTTCGGGGCTTCGGGGAAGGACCGCCGTACTTCTACTAACGGGCCGCTCAACTTTAGGCGAGGTAGCGGCGACATCGGCATATTCTGTTGGAGCTGTGGGAATGGATGTCTTTGAAGGCTTTCGCTGTAGAGACTGAGCTGCAGGTTCCGTATCTGTACCGGACATAATACTCGAGAGAGACATTGGATCTGCTTTGCGACTTGAAGAAGCCATCTATTATTGCGTTAGTCGTTGTACCGTAAGGAAATTAATGCGCACGAACCTCTTGAGACGCTTGCCGGCTATGACTGGCTGCAGAGGGCTGGCCTGCAGTATTATTTACAGCTTGATAAACCTTGGGCGAGATGGGGGAATGCGCAACAGCATCGACGCGAGTTGATGATGGAGTATGGATTGGATGAGGGAGTGCTGATGGATGTGGATGACTTGTGGCAACGGGAGATTGGTATCGATTGTCGTATTGTGGTCGCGATTCGGCGTAGTTGTAGGGTTCCTGGGCCTATTGTCGCGGGGTTAGCTTTTGTTCAGTGGTTCAGTAGTCGGTACCAAGGAATGTTACCTGCGGTTGATAGTGAGGCTCATGTCGCGAAGTTGGTCTTACAGGTCTTTCACCGGTATCTGTTGTTGGGTCGTAATAGCGCGAGCCACCGCCTATTGAGGTTATTGGAGGTAACGCGTTCGTGTACGCAGAGTGGTGTCGGCTCGTGGGAGAGTAAGACTGGGTTGGCGAATGCGAAGGCGCATCGTTGTAGGCGGCGTGATTCGACATCTTGACGAATGTCACGGCGTGGCAAGCGTAGGGAGATGGTGTCCTTTCAAGATTCCATCTGCTTACTTGAGCGACTGAGGGTGAGACGCGGAGCGTGACGTGTGATGGCGGCCAAGCCCGCCGTGATGAGATAGTTGACGGCGATGGTGTTGAGGTTATGGGAGATGGTGATGGAATGAGATGAAAGATGAAGGATGGTTGGGATCCAAGGTTCAGGTTTGAACTAACGTGGCGTGGCCGGAGGTCGCTTGCGTTGCTCTCACGGATGCTTAAACGTGTATCTCCGTTTGACACCTGTCGGCGACGGGGAAGTCGATTATATGTATATAGGGTTTTGGGGGGAACAAAGAAGGGATGTAGGAGGCAGGATGGGAACGTCCATTGAATCGATGAATCAATATCCGTCACTGGCTCTGGCGTCCAAGCAAAGCCAACTGGTGTGCTCAGCGACAGATCCTCTCCATTCGGTCCAGCCCTGCACAGCGCGCGACGCCTGAGATACACGCGCACCTATTCTGGGAGTTTGCGGAGAGTCACTATTAATAGGGGATAGGCACATTGGAATTTAATCGCACTGTTTCTGCTCTCCGACATCTCCGATTGCTATATAGTTCTCTTGTTGTATAAGACAGCTGGTTGATGATGGCTGATTGAGCCCGTGGTCGGTTTTGGTCACGGTAGGTTGGGTGGTGGGTGGGTCGCAACTGCTCTCCGCTTTCCCCTTGCGCCTGCTTAAAGTTGTCGCATCGCGCTTTCCTACTATTATTTTTCGCGCTAGTCATTTTGCGGCCTAGCTCGGGAACGGGCGTGTAATCGGAAGCCACCCAGAAAATTACCTCGCCATCGAACCATATCGATCGCCAGGCCAGTTGTGGTGTTGCAGAGTCGTCTCTTTTTATTTTGATCTAACACAATGGCTGCCGTATACAAGCAGCTCTCCAAGTCAGGCAAGACAGATGGTGCGCGCACTCCCGAGGACAAGAAAACTAGGCAGAGGGTGCTGATGCTGAGTTCGCGCGGCGTCACGCATAGGTATGGCGGTGCACTGGATATCGATGTCCAGAAACGATGACTGACAAATCTCACAGACACCGCCACCTCATGAACGATTTGTATGCTCTCCTACCTCATAGTCGCAAAGACGCAAAGCTCGACACCAAGACGAAACTCTATCAACTCAACGAACTCGCCGAACTGTACAATTGCAACAATGTTCTTTTCTTCGAAGCACGCAAGGGCAAGGATCTGTACGTATGGATGAGTAAAGCTCCCAACGGTCCTACGATCAAGATGCACCTTTACAACTGTACGTGTCAAAGCCTCCTCATGCAACCTCCTATTTGCACATGATCTAATACCTCCAAGTAAACACCAGCGCCGAACTACACTTCACAGGCAATTGCCTCAAAGGCTCACGTCCTATCCTCTCGTTTTCCTCTGCGTTCGACACGGACCCGCATCTACGTGTCCTCAAAGAACTCTTCTCGCACATCTTCGGCGTACCAAAGTCCAGTCGCAAAACCAAACCCTTCGTCGACCACGTCATGGGCTTCACCGTGCATGACAATAAAGTATGGATCCGCGTCTTCCAGATCGGCGAGGCCGAACAGACCAAGGTAGACAAGGCGGCTGCAAAAGCCGCAGCAATTGCGAGTGGAAGTGACAAGGAGAAGAAAAGCAAAGCCAAGACTGATGAGACAGATATTAGTCTAATCGAGATTGGACCTAGATTTGTCCTCACGCCGATCGTGATCTTGCAAGGTAGTTTCGGTGGGCCAGTGATCTACGAGAACAAGGAGTTTGTGAGTCCCAACCAGGTGCGCTCAGAGCTGCGACTGGGCAAGGCTGCAAAGTTGAGAAGGAGGACACAACAGGCGACAGAGAAGACGCTCAAGCGTGGCGAACTGGGCTTGAATACAGACGGTGGGAAGAAGAAGCCGAGAGATGCCCTGGACAATCGTGTACTGTTTGCTTGAAAAATGTTCTGATATCCCGGATTCTTGCTGTTGGCTGCATTTTATGGTGTTTGGCGCTGAACAGTAGTGTGTCACAAAAAGTTTATAGAGTTCTGGAAGACTCAGCAGCGCCAATGTCGGTGTCATATCGAACAGTGTGACCCTGTATAGCAGTATAGATCCTACTTTTGCCCAAGATCACCTATCGCCATATTTATGAACTCCATGCTATGCTGTGCAAAATGAAAAGAATCAAGAGTTTGCCTACTCATCATCTGAGGCTGCTCCATTAGCCGTTGCCTCTCCCATAGCAACATCCTCGTCCTCGTCTTCCTCGTCGTCCACCACTCTTGCTACCTTTCTCGGCTTCACGGGGGCAGCGATATCATCGCCAGAACCTTCCGCCCCGCCCCGGTTCTCTGCCGGTGCATCGCCCTCGGTATCGCTATCAACCACAACTTCATCAGATTTGAACTTGCCTGCCTTCCCGCTCTTCGGTACAAGCTTCCTTTTCTTCTTTTTTCGCGGCGCCTCATCTCCGCTATCCGCTCCCGATAATTCATCACCAGGCGTCCTGCTCCGCGGCCTTCTTTTCGGTCTACGCTCCTCTCCACTGCTGGCCTCGTTCTCTGTATTGATCTCGCTGCTATCGCCCTTCTTCTTGCGCTTGGAGCGCCCCTTCCCCCTCGCGGCACGATCTGCTTTACGTGCTTCTTCCTCCGCTTGATCTTCCTTGCGACGACGATCATCCTCGATACGTTTGGCTGCTAACTCGCGATCGAGATTCTCGATCCGCTGGCGTTCTTCGGCGATTTTGCGACGCTGCTCCGCCGCCACCTCTTCCTTCCTCCGCTTCTCGTCCTCGCGCTTCTTGATTTCCGCTTCACGTGCTTGGCGCGCAGACTGGAGACGCGCAGCGTTCTTCTCTTCATATTCTTTCTGATTTTGGACGGCGCGCTCAAGTTGTTTGCGCATAGTGTTGCGTCCCATATTGGCGCGGGCTTCGATGTCACTCTTCGGAAAGGGTGGGTTCGGCCCATTCGCAATGGTGGTGAAGGAGGCGATGGCTTCATCGAGGTCGGAGGCAGCAGTCTGTACGTCTTGTAGGCTTCGTTCAGATTCAGGAGTGGTATATATGAGTTGCGCGATCTGTATTTGAACGAAGGCGATATTGAAGCGGTAAAAGGACTGGTCAGGGTTGTTGTTGACCTCAAGAGCCTGGTATAGTTAGTCGTGCAGTCCTCTGGGAAGCCAAAAGTACGAACCGTTCTGGAGTATTCAAGCGCCGACTTCATCGCTTCAAGGCTTTTCTCTTGTTTGCCCCTTGTGAGCCACACACGGCCAAGGCACGCGAGAAGTTGTGGGTCCCGTCCCTTGTCTTTGTTCAGAGCGATCTCATAGTTCTCGATTGCGCGCGTATATTGCTTCAACTCGCAATATACATGCCCGAGATTGATGAATACACTCGCCTCCTTCATGGTCTCTCGGACTTTGGTGAAAATTTGTACTGCATTGTTGAGGTCTTTCCGGTCTTCTACGAGAGCGATAGCGATTCCTTGAGCAGCGTATGCATTCTTAGGATCCAGCTGTAGAGCTTTGTCAAAGAATTCCACGGCCTTCTCGTACATTTTGCGTCGCTTGTCTTTATCTTGCTCAGTGTCTCTGCGCATCTCTCTCGCAATCGTCAAGTATATGTTACCCATTCCTACTAGTGAATATCTATCATGTTTCTCGTGGTTTTGTAGAGTATGTCGGTAATGTCTTTGCTCCTGATCCTCTCCAATATTCGCCGTACGTCTCTTCGATCCGTTGAGGTAAAACCCATAGAGCGCACGAACTTCCAGGTTAGACGGCTCAGCCTGGAATAGCCTCTGCACTGCTTTCGGTCCATCTCCAGTACCATCTTGCTTCAAGTTTATGTATGCAAGGCGCGTTATCGCATCTGTGTAGTCTCCGTGTCGCTCGAGCAGACCCTCGTACACCCGTTTAGCCTCATCGGGCATCCCCTCAGCCTCGTAAGTGCGAGCAAGATTGTAGCTTATTGTTGTTACAAGCGCATCTGAATCGACGGATGGGTCTTTGTCGCCGACCTTTACGCAGGCGGTAAGCGCTGTCTGGAACAGTTCCCGGGCCTGAGTATATTTCTCTGCTTGATAATGAAAACATGCCATGTTGTTCAGGAGTTGTGGCGGTAGAAGTTCGCGAAGAAGGGTTTTCAATTGCGCAGCGTCATTGACGTCCTCTGGTCGCTCATCAGCTGGAATGTCGTCGATAAGCATCTCCTCAACTAGCTGGAGGCACTGAAGACTCTTCTCGGGAGATTCTAATTCGTATAATCGAGCTAAATTCAGCAGAACCATATAATCAGGTTCAATTTTCTTCTTCGGATCTTTCCACGCCGCCCTGGCGCCCTCGAGTAGGCCTATAGCCTTCTTGATTTCTGTAGATTTGTCTTCTTTCGAATTCGCCGATTGCGAGGCAAATACATCCTCGGCAAAGAGAGTTCCGAGAAGAACCATAGCTTCGACGCTTTTGCTGTGCTGTACAATCTTCTCAAGTCGAAACTTAGCGCCATCAAAGTCTTGCATAAGAACTTTTATCTGAGCTGCTCCAAATTTCGCTGGTAAATATCCTCTCTCATCTCCTCCCCTAGCTTGGTCAGCCTTGGAGTAATATTCATTGGCTTTTGCTAAGTTGTCAGCATAGTGTTCTTTCCTCGCAAGAAGATACCAGCCGTCACTAGCGATTGCATGAATGTCCGTCAGGTCAATGGCTCTTCGTGCGAGCTTCTCGACATGTCCCATAGTCTTTGTTACCAAAAAATGGGACCCGAATGCAACGCAAGACAACGGGTACCTCTCGTCGAGTTTAAATGCTCTCTGAACGTATTCGGTGACGGCTTTCTTGTACGATGTTTGGAATTTGGCATCTTTCGGAGAGAATTGTGCGCTGGTGTAGAGGTAGTAGAGTCCAAGTAAAATCTTTGCTACTTTCGATGATGGATTCTTCACATGTCAATATAGATCCGTCGTACATCGAACAAGTTAATAATCTTACCAGGTCCAACGCTCGCGTCCATGCCCCTTTCGCGTCATCCTTGTGTCCAAGCTCCCAGAAACAACATCCAATACCAATGCGAGGATCCGGATCGATCAGCTCCGGCGACCTAGAAAGCACCATTTGATAGAGCTCCAAGGCTTCGCCTGGTTTCCCTAGAGCAAATTGAACTCGCGCTTTACCGAGCAAAGCCATGACGTTTTTGCCGCTCGAGGACCGGATTGCATCCTCGAAACATTTCGCTGCCTGTCTAAGAGTGTCTACCTTCTCGCTGGCCTGAGTTCCCGCCCGTGAGGGGGGCGTCAGAGAGGCTTTCAGTAGATAAAGAACACCACGAGCTAGAAAAAGTGGTGAGTAGGACGGACTGATTTTCGATGCTTCGTTCAAGGCGTGAGTAGCAAATTGAATATAGCTGTCTTTGGTCCTGACATCAGCGTCTGCGCCGTCTAATGCTGTGTTAGTATGCTTGCAACCCTTCACCTTAGCGATCTGTCTGACCTGGCCTGACTCGAGGAGAGTCTCTACATTTAAGGAGGTTCATCCAGCACAGCGCGTTCAGTAGCGCCAGACGGTCCTCCAAACTTCCACGGCTCAGCGCACTCAGACCTGTTGTGAGGACCTGTATTGCGACTTCTACTTTCTTGTGTTTGGCATACCCTAATGCCACTGCCATCCACATGTTTTTGGCCGCCTCTTCATTCTCAAGCAAGGTGCACAATTCTGTTGGATCATCTTGAATATCTTCGTCCAAAGGAACTTCCACATCTATAGTATCGTCATTCTCTGAGACTGAGACGAACACAGCCTTGGGAACATCTGCGAATCTTTTTGTGCTTCTGTGGCCGTTCACGCCGTTCGTTGGCGCGTCTCGACTTGCGGAGGCCATGGAGCCCAAGAGTGAAGGGAAGTGGAATCCTTTGTAACGACACTTTAGGTGAGCATTAGCCGAGATGTACGTCGCATTCGGTATTATATCCTCGTTTCGAAAGTGCTTGCGAGACCTGGCGGGCAGCCGGTATGAATGAATGGTAGATCATATAAACTTCTTCGCGCAGCGCTCAAGCTCACTGGAGCGCGACTTGCCAAATGCCAAGGCGCTAAGGTCCGAGCTCAGCCGGAGCTCGAAATGGAAGGGGTGAATAAACCGCAAACCACCACAATAGCCAGCCAGCTATCAATAGCACGAGTCTTGCACTTGTCTGTGTTGAGTCCTATTGATGGGCCTTTTACTACGTGTATTCCATGAACCGCTCGTTGTATCGAACTACACATCGACCAAGCAGCAGCTATCCACTGCACCAAAGCCCGCGGCGACACCTCCTTCTCCACTCTGATCACCTTTCGTCCTCAATAAGTATCCAGCTTCCCAGTTTTCTAGCACACGTCCCTTAGGTTCTTCGTCTGTCGAGCTCTCCCATAAGCAGACTCCGTAGACACCTAGTTCGCATATTACGCCGCCCCTTTGTAATTCCCCATTTCGAATGATGATATTGTCTTGCGGAGGCGGCTCTATCATCTCCATCAATATATGCGCCGGCCAATGTGACTCGGGTATCCCCTTCAAGAACTCTGGAATGGCTTTGCGATACACATTGTTGCCTCCACCTTCCCTCTGTGGTTTTAGAACGAGACGTTGAGCCCGCTCCGTATTTAGGGCCAGGGACCGCGCCTCGAGTCCAGCCTGAGATTTGTCCAAAGGATAGATCGGCGCAAATGTATCAAGTAGCCTGGGGATGTCATCTTTCAGAGCGAATCTTTCAAGGTGCGGGGAGTGAGGTGTTGCAAGGACCTGCTGAACCTTCTTGCATCCGGCAAGATGGGTCAATATGCTGGGACACTTGATAGCTCGGCTTCTTTCGAGGTGCAGTCTTGCATCCCACTCTGTTCCCGACAGATAGTCGTCGGGTGAATATCCAGCGCGGAGATACACTGTTGTCACTTCCCATTGGATATCTGAGGCATGTGGTGAGGTGTATAGCAGCGTTTTGTCGTCATTGAGATGGGTCTCTTCGAGTACACGCGCGAAAGGGAGTCTGAAAGCTCTGACACCGTGTGCCTCCAAGAGCTCGTATTCCAAATGTCGCTGATCAAAGACATTACGCTCCGGTTCTTGAACTAAGAAAATGATGCATAAATTCTTGTCACTCTTAGACGGTCCATACGCCGTATGTGCTGCTACGAGACCGCGCGTGAGTGACGCGATGGCCTGACTTTGCGGTATGGACGATTCGGTGAAGCTTGAACCATCTTTGTTAGCAGGGTAAGCGCCAGTCCGGAGAAGATATCTGTGTAGAGTTGAAACTTTGGACGATAATCCGCCGAAAGATGACGCTATCGTGTTGAATTCAACTTGCTTCAAGCCGACATTGCGACTATTTTCCAATTCTTCCACATGCACCATGTAGTCTGAGCGAAACAGACCGAGAGTCAGAGACTGCTTATAGTCAACACCGTGATTGACTGTTTGAAGCCAAATTACAGACCTGAGTGTAACCCTCCTGTTTGACCGTCATGTGCACTTCCCATAGCTTTGTAATAAAATCGTCTATACCGACTAGCCTTCGAGGACATGTCAGTGATTCCGTGTGGTAGGAATAAAATCTCAACGCTGTTACTTGTTCTTAGATGAAACGACTTTGACCAGGCATTTCCAACATATGTCCAGGAACAAATAGTGGCATGTCGAATACATCTCTGTGCATAGTGTTCTCTGGAGCTTATCTTACTCTTGTACAATAGATCCCAGCCAGTCTTCGTCCCTCGCAATAGCTGAGTACAACCGATTATAGGCGGTTTGGATACTTCGCCCTTGCTCAAAGCATGACCGCGGGAACAGACTTGGGAATATTGTTACTGGTGCTGTTGTTGCTAGCACGCCAGACGGATCTACAGTCGCGCTTATGAAGGCCGACTGCGGTCTTACGGCGAGTCCATGAGCGATCGACCAATCTTTGATGTTAGTGAGTAGATACGAAGTCTGCGTGTCGTCAAGTGCTGGTGGGTATTTCGGGAATATGGGCGATTTCATCGATGCAGTGATGATATATGGAATCAGAATAATGCTCGATGTCTTGGTCTAGGGAGGATGCAAAAGATATTTTGCAGGTAGAGGCTTCGCAGGCAGGGAGGTCTATCACAACATGTATTAATTAATACAATTCTGGGGATGCTTGGCGACCGGCGGACCGACCGAGGACCTGACGGGTCATAAATCGGATTTACATCGGATCAGCTTCGTATTAGCTAATCAAAGGGCAACCTCACCCTCACCTCGTAAGCATCGACATCAAGCCGCGGTGCTGATCACAGTATTGATACACTCCAGAATATTACCCTTATCTCTAGTATATTCCATTCCTCGCTACAGATATAGCGATGAGTGCTGCTGACAAGGACAAGAGTTCAATTGAGTAAATCTGACAACTCTTTACATAACACGACTCACATCGCTTTAGTAGAAGGTCCCCGTGTCATGAAAATGCACACTGACCCGTCATCATTTAAAAATATTGACTGTACTCACTAATCTAGACATAAGGCTTGTGATGACCGATATGATCAAAACAGTTGGCATGGATTATGTAGCCATACCTACCTACCCACCAGGTAGAGTAAAAGGTCTTGGCAAATACACTCACCAAAGACAAAAGATTTATTGAGAAACAACATACCGAAGGGCAGATCCAAGGCCGGGGGTTCGTACTCTCTCGATCCCCTACGACCGCCTGGCCGAATATAAGTATCTATTGGTCCTCTGACCGATGATCACCCAGCTTTTACATTGAATATAAATTGCCTACATGACGGACCATAAGGCTTATCGTACATATCTGATCCGCCTCTGGCCTAGAGTAGCTCGGGAACACATGTAACGACGTACCCGGGTACTAGTAAGGTCTGTCGATTCTAAATCAGTTGCCCTTTGCGTATCTTCGAGCCTTTCTAACGCTCTTATAGGCACCCCTCGAAAGCTCTCACATTCAGATTTTGCTTCTACACACTCTGGTTGGCTTTTTAATATATATACATATTTACTGCAAATCAATGATCGCATGAACTCTGTTCCATCGCTCATACAAGAAGGGACCAATCACGCAATTGGGTGTAAACGCTCCATCAGAGAGAGGCTACGCCTTAGGGTATCACGATATGCAGCCTCGCTAAGTGAATGCGCACAGTGGCGACTCAAATAAGGATGCTTGGGCCTTTGTTTGTGTCGCCATTCGCTGACTGTGGTCGCCGGGAAGATAAAAGTGGAGCAAGTGAATTCGCAAGCGCAGGGACCTTGACAGATTACGAGCCCCGCCCTTGTGCCGTTGTTTACTTGCTCATATCTGATTCTTGCTCTCTTTACCTCTTTCTCTCACAGTAAAGTCAACTCCTGAGTCTGTCTCTTTTGCAGCTTTCAGTGTCCAACCTCGCACGAACACTTGTTTTGGTTTCGACCTCCTAAATTGCCATTACCAGCCAGATCTTTTCTTTTCTCACACTTGTACAGGTCAGGCACGCAAGACGAGTCTCAACCTTTTCCAGTTCCAATGCCTCAGGGAAGTCAGGACTCGCCATTGTTAGCCTTGAGGTCAACTGGCAGAGATGAATTTCCTTCTGCTACTGCTACGTCGCAAGCTAGCCAATACGCGAACACTTCACGTCAATCACAGAACTCAGCAAGTCACTGTGAACATGATCTGTATGAGCGGCCCGGCGAACTTCCAGAGGATCCTATCATCATCACATCGAACCCCCCCAAATCGAACTATTCCCCCAATGCCGCCCCATCAGCAACCAATAATTACTTTCCGATAGATAGCGTTCATTTTCCAGGACTAAGGACAGGTGACGTTGTCATCCCTCTTACCTTTCTGAACAACTTTGCCTTCAACAATGACCCTCCTGAAGCACGCCATGCCAAGTTTGTGAAGCACGTATTGCAACACCTCTTCACTAGTCAAGATCGAGAGGAATTTAAGCTTGGCGGCACGGTCTTCGAAATAGTTCATCTGCACACAGAGAAGCTCGTCGTCGCCGGCGATCCTTTTCATGTTCTTCTATACGAAGAAAATGGAATGCTCCGGATCATGGACCTTCACGACCTTAATGCCCAGCGCGAGGAAGAGCTTAGTCACGACCAAGGTGAAGCTGCGCTCATCAAACGCGCCTTGATTGCACACCGCCAAGATAGACTTTCTCACCCCGTTCCTATTGATCCTAAGGGAAAGAAGCGGAGTAACGAAGACCTAGACATGCCATCGCTCCGAAGAATTGCCAAATATGCGGAAAGGATGGAAGAGCAGGAAGCCACAGAATTGGTCCCCTCAACAGCTCACTCCACAGACCAGCAGGACAACCATAAAGCTGTGAGCGAACCTGCGCACTCTTTTCTGCAAGTCCGGTTTCGAAAGTGTAGCCAAGCAGCCCGGGTTCTACGACTTGTTTACAGTAGGCTTAAGAAAGCAGATCTTATACCGACATTGTTGAAAGTTTCGGCAACTAGTCGACGACTTAAGAGAGGTGAAATCTCCGATGTCATTACATGTGTAATCGAGTCTCATAGAGCCGCATGGGAAGTCATAGACAAGCCGTATGCACGTGCCGAGCAAGAATACCGATATCGCCAAGGAGAGGCAGTTCCAGACGGTGACCGGGGACATGGTCTTCTAACAGAAGCTTTTTCTCGGGTGGCCCATCTTAAGACTCGTCTGTATTTGTATATCACCGCCATTGAAGGTCAAAGCTGGAGTGGTACCTTCCAAATTCAAAAGCAATGTGAGACCATCGGGAGCACTGTGAAGAGCCTCGAGCTTGCTCAGTGGTGGCTCGGTGAGTTGACGTGCCAAGAAGAGCTGGCAAACTCACGCAAAGAGAAAGCGCACAACGTTTCCCGCAAGCTTCGAAAGACGTACCATATTGGATCTACAGATGATTCCCAGGCCACTGAAGCCATAACAGAAGATCTGATTGGTATTCTGTATCATGACCGCAAGAGTTCTGAAGACTCTATTCAGTTCTCTAGCAACGAGCAGGTGCCATCTGGCAATCCCTTTACAAATCTACCTAGAAACTGTCATCTGGACACTCCACCAGCAGCCATGAATGACAATCTTGGGGAAAGGCCCGTCTCTTCATCAGTTTCTGACGAGGTCGCTGCCAAGGCAAACAGGTCTTCGAGCAATCACACTATTGCCACCACTGAACCTGGAAATAGTGGTTCGAAACCATACTGGGATTCATCGGCAGCTGAAATTGAGGCCTGGGACGTTGGTAAACTTCCGTCATTTCGAAATTTCAGATTCCTGACAAAATTGGTACACACTATTCCGAAACATGTTGTGAAAGACCTACAGTTACTATTTCGCAACACTGGTGATTCAAAAAGAGTGCGGGCTGATAGTTGTGCTCGACTCATTGTATTGCTTATGCACGGACAGCGCCCTTGTGATCCATCGGAAGAGGCCACAAGGACGGTAATTCATATCCGGATGGCCTATGAGACCGGCGACACTGGTCTATTATTCAACCCCGACACACAACCTGACTACGATGGTTTTCTTCGCGGTATTGGCAGGTCTAACACCCTTCGGGTTTGGCGCGTCTTTCTCGATATCTTTGTGAACGTTTTGCATGCATGGAAGGAACCAACAGCTGCCTACGCGAATCTTCACTCCTCTGAGAACCCAATGCCGACTATGGACCCTCCCAGTCGTCGTTCGCTCAATTCTTACTTTCGCGTTGTTGGAACATTGACCGACGATATGGCCAAGAACCAATCTATAGCATTGGAGCGGTTCCAGAGTCACATGCGTGACAGGGAACCCGATTCAGAAGACATTGAAGAACTACTGGAAAAGCGCCCAGAGTACCGAGACTATGAACATGACCTAGTCGTCCTTAATCCGATGGCTAACGTAGATGAGTACGTTGTAATGTCTCAGGACAAGAAAACTTCTAGAGACCCGCCGTTGAAACGCCACCAGGTTGAGGGACTGCGTTTCCTTTGGCGAGAGATCGTCGAGGCGAAGGAACAAGAAGGATGCTTGCTTGCTCATACAATGGGTTTAGGAAAGTCTCGGCAGATGTAAGTCGCGATATATCACACGATTTACGATTACTAAACTGGTGCCAGCATCGAATTCCTCCAAGTCCTACAGGAGTCTGCCAATTCTTCTAATACGAATATAGCACAACTCGTACCGCCACATCTTTCAGAAGTCCGAGCTTTGCTACTCTGCCCAGCATCCGTTGTGGAGAACTGGTTTCATGAGCATAATAAATGGGGTATCGAATTAGAAGTCGTCGGCGGTCATATTATCCATACTATCAAAGCTATGGGAGGTACGTCACTTACACAGTTGAGATTAGACAAGATAAGATACTGGAACACTCACGGTGGGCTGTTGATCCTGAGCTATGACATGTTTGTCGGCTACACCAAGCCGGCGGCAGAAAGTGATACCGTCTGGAAGCCAACTGCGCCAAGAGCGAAACCTGAAAGCCAAATGACCCAAAAGCAACGCGACAATAAAGCGGCGCGAGAAAGTCGTGCAAAGAACAAAGCCGTCAAAGAGGAAATACAACTTGAAGAGATCAAGACGCTGCTTCTCGACGCTCCAAATCTGGTCATCGCAGACGAGTCGCAGAGGCTGAAAAACATGGACTCAGTAATTGCACAGTGTGCTAGCAGATTTCGAACCAAGAGTCGAATAGCTCTCACCGGTACTCCGCTCTCTAACAACTTGGGAGAATATTACTCCAGCATCAATTGGATTGCGCCCGGATATCTAGGTGACGCTCAAGATTTCAAGAGGCTGTACCAAAGACCAATCGAACAAGGTCTCTACAAGGACAGTGGGAAGGCATTATTCAAGAGATCTCGAGAAGTTCTGACCGTGTTGAGGGAAACCATCCGTCCAAAAATTCATCGCCGCGAGATTACATCATTAGAGGAACACATCCCCGGCAAAGTTGAGTTCATTATCACGCTGCCACTTACGCCTATCCAACGTAAAACATACACCGACTTCGTCAGAGGACTTCATTGCGATGAGACAGAGAATAACTTCCGCATCTTCGGCTGGCTCTCCGCCCTGGCATATTTGAACACGCATCCTCAGTTTTTCCTAGAGAGACTAAAGGAACGCAAGCGCATACAACGCGAGGCCGCTATTCCCGCCATGACTACGAGAGACAGTCATGGCCGCCTACCCGACGTCAACTTGGAAAGTGATACACCACTCGCACTATCGTCATTGTCCATCCCACCAAGGCTTATGGATACACTCGAGAAAGATCTATCGGCGGTAGCAGACTTGGAAAGCTCTGTAAACTCATGGAAACTTGAAATGCTTCTAGAGATTCTTCGGTATTGCTCAACCATTAAAGATAAAGTATTGGTATTCAGCCAATACAAGACGACCCTTAGATTCCTTCAGCGACACATAGAGAACATCAATCTCCCGTGTTTCGTCCTGGATGGAGATGTGTCTCATGAGAAGCGTCTTGAAGACATCCATGAGTTTAATACGAGCGTTGATTGGTCCGTCTACCTTGTTTCAACGTTGGCTGGAGGCACAGGCCTCAACATGTATGCTGCTAACCGGGTCATTACCTTCGACCACCACTTCAATCCCGCCATGGAGGAGCAGGCCATCGGGAGAGCATATCGTCTTGGCCAGACGAAGAAGACGTTCGTTTATCACCTCGCTCTAGGTAATACGTTCGAGACTGCGCTGCACATCACGCAAGTGTACAAGCAGCAGCTTGCGGCACGGGCTGTGGATGGTCAGGCGCCGTTGCCTCAAGCAAACCACGTCAAGGAGTACCTTTTCGTACCGGTTGAGGACGGTGATCCTGGCTCCATTGTCTGCGCCGGCGCGGATGAGAGCGTGTTGGGGCCGATCTCGGCCGTCAAAAAGATCCCCATCTTGGGGGTCCTGACGACGGACGAGTATCGGCGCCTCAACCCAGAGGAGGCGGTGGATGACGGGCCGGAGAGTGTGGCGGTGGAGATGGGGAAGTGGGGGGGAAGTGAGATGGTGTTGGCCCTGCGGAGGAGGGCCGGGGAGGGGATGGAGGAGGAAGGAAGAGAGGAGACCGGGGCCCCAGCGGTCCTAGACTCCGAGTCTATGGAGGAGGACTTAGATATCTAGGTCGCCGGGGCAGGAGAGTGTACGATATGTAGTAGATAGACCGACGGGTCTCTAAACTCAAAAACATGCAGAACCTTGTCCGAGTAGCGACTTTCCGCTGCTTGTTCCATTTGTGAAGTGTTTTATTCTGTGGCCAACAGATTTTCGCGCTGCTCCCACCTTCAAGCAGAGACATACGTTGAATTACTAATTGAGGTTATTTTATACGTGCCTAGAGATGAGACCCAAGGCATAAAGAGGGTATCAGTCAACGAAGTCAGTCATGTGTGGTTGACGCCCACATTATCGCGGATAGAGGCCTACTCTACAAGAACTTCCTCTACGTTTCCGCTGCGTTTTTGATAACAATAGAGGATATATAACATTCCACTGGAATCAAGTGGCTCGGATGCTGTGTAGAGTCGTACTCACGAAGTAGACAGTCACGTTCGGTAGCACAAACATCATGAATACAGGCTTGATCTTGTACAAATCTCATGTGTGTAACGAACCTGAATTGTTCATATCCAAAGGAGCATACATAGCATTCTATGGCGAGGACGCGACACCAATCTCGGGTATATTTAGCCCACCAACTGTGTCATTCGTGATTGAGGCACTAAATGATACCTTGTATAGTCCTGCTATATAAGGATTTTCGGCTCCCGACAACCATGGTTACTGTTACCCTTATCCAGCCTATACAGTGCTATTTTACCCATAAGGAACATAATATCATGTAGGGGGAAGCGCAGGAAGTGAATAATTCGCGTTCAATACCTCAAAATTTGCCCCCGAAACGTACATGTACGCAGTTGTTCACTGTTAATCGCCTCAGATATATCGTACCCAATGCACCAGATTATGCCCTACTTCTAGTAACAGGTCTTAGCTCGAAGTAGGTAGGAACTTCTGGAATGAGTTTTCCATGTTGGAGACCTCATATTTTGGTAAGTGATTCCCAAAGCTGCTCATCTCTTCGCACCATTACACCCCCAAATACTCTTCAGGTAATTCTGTACCAACTGTGTTGGCCATCCATGTTTGTTCTCGTGTAACTCCAACATTTCTAAAATGGAATCTTGCTCCCGTTGGAGTCCTTCACCGATGAAATGTTCGCCGCACAGCTTCACGATTGCCGTAGACATTATCATTGCAGATGCAAGGTGCATATTACACAGCGCTATCCCGCATATTGCTCGTACATGATAACGTACACGTTCATCGACTTCCTTGAGTGCTTGTGCTGCTCGTCGGAGGTTGTGGATGCCACCACCGGCGGATGGGTAGCCAGTCTGCAGGGACGGGTCGTGTGACACGAGGAGGATGAGGCAGACGTGTAAATGCATGGCGCTCATAATTTGGATGGGGCGGTGGAAGTAGATCAATGGAAATGGGCTGTCCGGCGGTGGTTTCTCCTCGTACATGGGCTTGAAGTGCGTTGGTTGAAGGGCGTCCCATTTCTTCGCGTACTCCATATGTCGGTTCCATTCACCTTGGCTTTGTACCTTATCCTGGGTATCATTGCCGTAGCAAAAGGCTAGAATGTCCATACAATGCAAGATTATACGGAAAGCCCATGTGCGATCGTCTGCAGGTGCAAATGAACGGTCGAAAGCGCTATCGAGATCTAAGAATGGTGCGGTCGGACGTTGGGCCATGAGTGCTGCAGTCACTTCTTGATGCAACGCAATGCATATGGCGGCTTGGTGTAGACCCCCGTTCGCGATGGCAGCGCTCATCTGTGCATTCATGAGAAGCTGTACGCCCTTGAGTTGGCGTTCGTTGTCGTATCCCGTGAGTGAAACTGCGACTGGTCAGCTCGTTCGATGTCCGCAGCTGCATAAACAAACCATCAAGCTCTTCTAGCAATCTGAGGACGACCGTCGCACATAACAGGTCGACGTCGTTGATCGCATTTGATTCTCGGACCATTGGAGAGATTGCATCGAGCACCTTCCGTGAGTACCCGTCGGACACATAGGGATCAAAATCACCGATGCGACTCAGATGCCGCGCCGAAAGCGCAAAGATAGCTTGTTGAAGTGTTGGGCAACTCGCCGCCCGGTAAGGCAAAACGAAAGTAAAATGCCGGTCTGGGTCAAGCACATCCATGAACTTACCAATGACTTGGACATAGTGTTGCATGAGATAAGCCTCTTGTGCAGATTGCAACGACCAACGAGAGAAGCTTGACGAATCGGTATTGGGTCCTATAATGAGGTAAGAACTCGCAATTGACGAAGGCTTGGTGTCAGAGTTTGGCGGAGACCGAGTCCATTCAGATGACCTAAGTCCACCTCTAGATGAGTACTCTCGAACTTCTGCCGGACCAGCTGAGGCCCTCGAAGATGTAGCAGGTGACTGCAATGTCGACTGAGGAAGAGGTGATATCACTGCATGAGAAGTGGCAGGTCTATCGCGCCCTGCGCTTGACACTTCAGCGGCAAGTCTCTGGCGTAGATTTTCCGCATCAGGACGAGTTGAAGCCGTCCAAGCATCATCTTCATGACCGTAGGTCGTTCGTAGCTCTTGAGTGTCGTCTATCCAGTGTACTACATATGTGTGAGCAACAGGTCAGGGTAGCAGCGGTACTGTCTTACGATTCTTCGCAGGTTTTACCCATACTTGCCCCTGATCAAATTCCTGCTGACGTTTACCAGTCCCTCGAGCGGGCGCCACGCTGGGATTGTCACCATGCCGGAATTGTATTGAATCCTTGATGCAAGTGAAGCTGTGAGAAATGCAATTCACACAACTATCCTCATTGCTAACTATATAACATAAGCGTTTTTTCCACGATGGTCTTCGTGTGTATCTACTGGTGATGCATTTGATATGTCGATCTCGGCATGGGAGGCTGCATCCATGGGTCAGACAAGGTGCTAGCTTTGTTTATGAATACGGATCTTTCTCTCCTACCAACAGTTTGACCTGCCCTTTGGCACCTCAACGGAGGTCATACGGATCGACCCATCTATGGAACATGGAGAATTGATAATGTGAATCCGAACAGATTCATCGCCTGACTTTTCTCAACCCTGCGGGGTAAGTAGCCGCTTGGGGAAATCCCGGCCGGGATCAAATGCCGAATGCACTCATTCGGCAACCTTTTGCGAGGACGTAGCCAGTACTCCATGGATCGGCTTGTGATTGCTCATTTCAGTTGCCGAGCTGCCCAAATGCCAGCATACTAGTATCAGTCAGGTTTCGTTCTCGAACGACGATACTCATCTTCATGGTGAATAATCCTGATACTCAGAGCTCATGACCATTTAATTATGGAGAACTAAGAGTGTCCAATCAACATTTTGTCTACAGGGCACCGACCGGGGAACAGCAAAAGAATATTATTTTGGCGACATTCTGGGCAGTCCTTATCTAACATCCAACAACACTACCAGGTTTTCGTTCGTGCCGGCGAATAGTCTGAGATATTGTTGAACAAGCCTTTGGTCTGTTGGAATAGATCGATATGACATTGACGCCAACGCGTTAAGGGCGATATCGTAAGGAGTAGCCGTGCACTGTGTTGGCTGTGCTTTTAACATATTGCCACGGACTCTGATCGTACATACTCGATCAATACTGGGTTATTATCAGTCTCATCATCTCACTACCGTTATAGGAGGCTATATATCGATGTTGTCACCATAAATTTAGTGGCGAAGCTCAGAAATTCGTGGTCGATAGTGGGATGATATTTGGCGTTTTACGGCCAAGTTGGCCCCGACCATCACAACACGTGCCTTAGGATAAACGTCGCGAGATTGGTATTGTAGACTACCGAAAAGGCAGACCGAACAGTTATTAGTGTAGGTGACAAAAATATCTTTCCGAAAGATGAAATATTTGTAGAGAACATTCACAATGTCAAGCTCTCATCACAAAACACCATTCTCCGAGTAGTCGCGCACGTTACTTTGATGGCTAGGCAGGATTTTTTAACAGACTAGGTGCAGCTTCGAGCCCGAGAATATTTGCTCATAGAGAGAAGGGCACAAGGCTGTTTTTGACCCCGGTGGATGTGATGATGACGACGATGAGCCGGAGATAGGGGCGAAGAGCCTAGCGACCGGAGGGCCTGTAATTCTGATGACGTACTAAGGAAGCAATCACTGGTATATACTCCTCAGGGAGAGCTTGGAGGCTAAGGATTGCCAAAAGTGCCTCTCGATGCTACAGTACGTTCCGCTCTTCTGAGTCTGCTCAACGTCGTCTAAAGGCGGGTATTTCGAAGAGCGGCTTCGGTTGTCCCAATATGCCACCACCAACGCCAGTAACGCTTTACGCCGGATCTTATAGACCAACCTTACAATGCACCATATCCCGAAATGAAAACGATGCCCAATAAATTGTATGTGATTTTCGCTTCGAAGTAAGCTCATAGTGCATCCTCTGCTGCCGGAGGGGGCGGTGGGCCTCGCATTGCAGCAGCACCAGCGAGATCGTGCCCTTCTGTTGCAGCCTCGTCCCCTGTTTGTTCTGGCACAGGACGCCCTTCGAACATCCATACCCACCATTGTGGAGGGTCAAACGGCTTCTGGCCGTTATGCAGGGGCGGGTAGACATCATTGAAGAAGTACCATACTAGATACACATTAGCTTCTCGTTGTTTCCAGAGATCTTATGCCCACTAGCTTACTATGTCCGATCACAATTCCACACATTTCATCCTTCGGAACAGTCTCATGTAGCACGAAGCTAAACACCAGCAGTACCCAGGGCAGGTACGGCGCTCGGAAGACAAGCAGTCCGAAGAAATTGAGCCTCACATCAGGATTTTTACGACTCCAGACATACACCAATATACTGGACAGCGCAGAACCCAAGAAAGCCATATTAAAGAGCGGCGCGATGCATAGTAGGGCTGTGATGGAGTATGCCAGCAACCACGAGAAGCGTGCTGGCGACCGGCCTGAAGACTCCTCCAGGAGGCGTGAATACCGTTGAAGGAAGAATAGATGAAATACGAGGTCTATCGATAATGGCCCATAATAGAAGAATGTGGTAATGAGTCTCCAGTACTATGTGCCAGGCCTCGTCAGTACCTGTCAACTATAGGGCGTGCTCGCTGCCAGTCGCATGACGAAGCGCTTCAGTGTGGACGTACCTGCGATTTATACCATACAGTTCGAAAACTGTAGAAGAGTTGGAAGGGCGTAAGGACATGGCATTGTACAAGTACGCTCGCCGCGAGCGTCGCTGTGGTCCACCATCTCGTACACACAGGCATTTCGTAGAACCACTGTTCCAGGGGAAATTGACCGATCATGCCGTTTCCACCGACCATAGCCATGATGGATGACTAGAGCGCCAGTTTTTGCGTATATTTAGAGCGTAAATGCGCTGTTCGAAAGTCGTTGGAAGGGGGATGGGAGCAGCGGACGCCGCTGGAGGTGAGATTGGAGGTTGGACGAAGCAGAGCAGGGCCACCAAAATAATGGGTATATTGTGAAGTGAGCGAGAATAGATATGTTTGTGACTGCTTCAAATTCAGTAAGCTGTACGAATAACGAGCAGCACAGAAGTTTGAGCAAAATCGATTCTTTATCAGTCACAAGTATCTTACACGTTTCCTCACTCACAACCTCCCCAAAGCACCCGCGCTCGTCATCGGCTCTAAGACAGAGCTAACCCGCAAAGGAAAGGTCACTGTGGAGTTGCCATCTGCCAGAGGTACTCATCAGCCACAGCCAAGCTCGGTCCCGGGCGGCAGCACATTTCGCCGACATCCACCTCAGCCACATCTTTTCCATCACCGGGTTAACACCACGATATCGCGATAAATGAGCCTTGCCCGCTCTCCACGCTTCGTCAGCGCGACCCCTCCACTGTGCATGTCCTTCTTTAGATACACCTCGACCGGAGTTACCACAAAGTTGCCACACGACACAAATACACGACGCGTAAACAGCCTCACTCCTACGACCCGACGCGTCGCGACCAGCCACATCGCGACTCTCGTACGGCGCATCATCCACACCACCAACCAGTACTGCTCCACACCTGATTGTCCACACAGAACACGTCGCTATGGCGCCGAAACGGGGTGTCGTGCCAACAAGGGGAACATCGTCACGCGGCCGCGGTGGGCGCAGGAGCACAGGCGGTCGGTCGAGCCTAGGGAACAACCAACGTACGTCGACGCCAGGAGCAAACATATACTTTGCCAGTTCTCGCCTCCTACCCTAGACGTGTTTCGGATTCTCCAAACCTTCTGAATTCATAATTGACCCCCTAAAAAGCAGGCGACCCTCTCCCGACCCCACGCAAAAAACACCGATATCGTCCGGGCACGCGCGCTCTAAAAGAAATCCGCGCATATCAGAAATCAACCGACCTGCTACTACGCAAACTGCCCTTCGCGCGGTTGGTGCGCGAAGTTGCGCTGTCCATGGTACCCAGCGGCGAAGTGATGCGGTGGCAGAGTCAAGCGATCCAGGCGTTGCAGGAGGCGGCGGAAGCGTTTCTGGTGCATTTGTTTGAGGATACGAATCTGTGTGCAATACATGCGAAGCGGGTGACAATTATGCAGAAAGATATCCAGTTGGCGAGGAGAATCCGGGGCAGTTGGGGGGGCTCGGGATAGGGGCCAGGGTGAATAATGAGACGAGAGGAGGGGACTGTATGTACGAGTGTGTATATGGGAGTGGTATGGATATGAGAGGTGCAGAGATACCTGATTCCTTTTCGCGTTGGGCAATTAGGACACACACATGGCGTTCACGGAACGGAGCATGTCTTGGTCGGATATATGTCCTTTCGAGTTACATTTTATTGCATTCCATTAGCCTTGAATCCACGCTAGAAGTACCTCCTTTGGTTAAAGTGATCATTCCTCCTAGCCCACACGATAATTGATTCTGAGTTTCCACACAGCTCAAAGGTGTGGAAATGTTTTCTTTGTATCATTGGGTGGAGTGCGTACAGCTGGAGATGAGCTCTGGTGTCGACGAGAACGGCGGTTTTTAGGCACGAGCGTGTGCGAAATCATCTCGACCACTGTTCTCCCTGCATATGTTTTGTTTTCCTCGCTCGTTGTATCTCGGACTATTCGACCTTGAAACCATTTCACCCGGAATCTTTCGCAAGAAAAATTGCCAGGTTAGGAGTGCCTATACTGGTGTTAGACCTAGCGGATCTATGCGCGTCCATAGGATTGGCTCAGCAGGCGTGCTGTCCTGTAGATGACCGGCGAATTGGCACGATAAGTCTCGAACAAGTGACCGACCCGATGTTCATGACCGATCCTGTATGCCTGATTGGGCTCTAGCGACGCGACGATAAGTACTCGAGGACCGCGAGTTCTGAATGTGCGCAGTGTTAATTCTAGTCTTCTCAACTTTGGAAGCTGAGATGTCGTAGATCAGGAACGTCAAGGTGATCTTTGCCATCGAAGACGTGTCCTGTCAGAGCCAGGAGAGCTAGATTCTCAAACAAAAGTCTTTAGTCGGGCACTTGAGTATGATTGGGAATATATAGCACGCCCAGCGACCTATGACAGTGACGTGAGCATATACAATCGGATACAATCCAAGGTCCTAGATTAGGATTGTATGATTAGTCACCCTAAAAGTTGAGATTGATTGTGTTAGATTGAATAAAGTGGTGTATACACCGGGGGCCCCATATTAGGCTACATTTAGGCATTCTTTATGCCTAAGGCTGCCATATTAGTGCCTAAGGCTTCCGTATTAGTGCCTTAGGCTAAAACATAGGCCTTAGGTAGAAATGATGCCTGAATATGGCCTAATATTAGGCCCGTAGCTATACCTAGGTATATACCTCACTTTATTCAATCTAACACAATCAATCTGACTAATCGGATTGAGATTGTACCGTCTTGGCAATCATTTTGAGGCGTGGATTGAGCTTGTATTCTCTATTAAAATTTTGGCCCAGATTGAGATTGCACAGATTCGGATTGTATATGCCCATCGCTGTCCATGCCGTATGGGGCGACTATGTATTGGGAGTAGAGCTTTAAGATATCTGAGACATGCCATAGCGTCATAGATAGCTTGAACGTCATCGCCCTGCTGCTGACCAAGTTTAATTCGTGCTCGCGGCAGTGAAGTTCTCCTCGCGTTTGTCTCTGCTGCTTCAGTTCGTCATCTGGTCTGGCTTTGGAGTAAGTCTGACGCTGTCCGGTGTGGCTTCCATGCATATCCACGCCTTCATTTATAAGCTTCATAGTCATTGATTACTCGTGCCTTTATCTCCGCCTACTAGTGATAAAGTTCGAGGGCCAGTGGCTATTGTGTAATGGTCATCAAGCCGCAAAAGACTATCCTCATCATCTCGACTCAAGCTAATCGACGGCGCATCGAAATTTCAGCGAGCGAAAGCTATAAAACGTTGTCTCATTCAGCTGTTGCGTAGTGTCATGAACTACTGTGAGATCTGTCTCGCTAAATTGATCAGGGACGTCTTAACAAGTTAAACAGGAAGGATGTCAACAATCAAATAGGATGTAAACGTTGTGCATGGGCAGAAGCCGTAGGCTGATGCGTTCAAAGGGAGTACTGTAGTGGCAAACTCTAGAGAGTCTGCGAAGAATATGAAGTAGAAGCTCTCGACGATTTTAAGCGTGTTGGCGAGGAAGATCGTAGGTCCACTCAAAGGTTCAGCTAATATACAGAGCAAGATTCACACCAGTGGTTTAAGAAAGTGGAAGTCATTCGTGGAAAGGAGTCGTACTAAATACAGGTAGTAGAATTCTTAATATAAAATAGCGAGTAAAATAACTTAATATATCTAGTTTCTATAACTATATTATCTATAAAGACTAAGCTAGGCTTAATAAGAATCTAAGGAGACTTCATTTTAGAAGCTTAAGAGATAGTAGAATAACACGAACTTTAGAGCGAGAAAATAAAGAGTAATAAATAGCATGATCTAGAAATTTAGGTGCCTGAACCAAAGTATATCCGTACCTACGAACAATGGCTCGAGGAGCACTACCGAACTCATCATAACTGGACCATTCTTCCTCTTCTGGTCAATTGTAGCACTCCTGTGGGCAACTTCACCCAGTGGAAATGCTTGATTATCAGTATTGAGAAAACTGTCAGGTAAACAGTGGACTTCACATGAATATTGAACAGACCATAGCGATATCCGTAGCAAGAGTAAGGAATTGAACTCGACTGTACGAAAGTCAGGTGTGGCGCCATTCCACGCACATCCTTAGAACAATGTACATTGGTCAGTATATTTGAGGAGAACGACTGCGAACTCTGGTAGTAGAGGCTTCCAAACGTGGCGATGATTCAGTTTGTGCTGTGTGCTCGCAGGATATAATACCGGAACCCTCTTATGGCAGCAGATAACTTTGCGTCATTAAGCAAAACGTGAACAGAGTGCCAGGACACCTACATCCGAAGTTCGCTACAAAGTGCGATAAATCGAGAGGCAAGATGCTCTTGCTTAATGGTATTGGCATTCATGTCTGTGAAGCTTTGTATGCTGATTTGAGAGTATCACACGAAGGGTAACAAGCTCGAGACGATGTTCCTGGAGTCGAAGTCGAAGTTTCTTGACCAATCTCCGGGTAAATTTGCATCAGCAGATGTCAGATATCAGTGAGTACGCGATCAGTCATGGGATGACCACGTAGTGAATCTGCCGAGTCTGTTAAGTTGATGACCTACACATGAGGATATCATGCATCGCCTGTCAATTGTGTCTAAAGCGCTTCATGCAGGTCAATAACAATGAAAGCTCTAAAGTGTCGTGGCAAGCCCTCTACCATATGTCGATCACGATCACACAACCCACTGTGCTGGGATTATGGGACAAAGCACAAGCAAAACGATAGAATTGTCGATGGAACCGAGAAAGGCGTTGTACGGCTGTAGATGTATTGTGAGGGAGGACAAAGGATGGGTCTCAACAGTCTGGTGCAGTATTAAGAAGGTCATGGACGGGACTTCCTTTCAGAAAAGCGGGGCACGCTAAGCCCCTGCCTATCTTTTCGGCCACCCCTTTTCAGCCAGCCTTTGTGCTAAACAGCAACAAGCACCACCCGCCATCCTATCTTGTACCAACAATTGTCATGTGCAGAGATGAGACTGATGTTCATAATACCACCTGGCACCGAGTGTACTTCCTACCCTTGCAGCTGATGGTGCAGACCCTCGAGGTAACGGACACACGCAGGGCTGACGATGGTGCATCTTGTATGATGTATTCAAAAGACCCTCTGAATAATTACTTCTGCCATTTCATTCTCGATTCGGAGTCGATACGCGCGGTTCTTCCAAGGCCCTGTACAACTCACAGCATATGTAGCCAAGTGCGACGTATGCTCTCTGAAGGCCCTTTCGCCGACTCCAGCCTCATGGGCATAGGCGATTTGTTGGCTGGAAAGCTGCTGACCCGAAGCAACGTAGAGAGGGCCGATTCAAGTAAGTCTCCTTCTATAGGTAAGTGACACGGCTACTCCTGTTCGTATACTTGTATGCACTTACTACTCGGGCTGCAGAAGTATCGCCTCGTGTGTACTTTAAAAACCCTTGTACGGTGATCCCTGTTGATCGTTCCACCAAGCTCCCCTATCATTCGGTTTAATCTTGCATCATGTTCTCTACTGTCCTTACTATAACCGAGTCTTTTCTTTCCAAGGTCAGCCTCTCTCTTTTTGGCTGGCACCGTTCGGGTGTTTATACGTGTTTTTCACTTCTGCAGGAGCCTACGCCTCCCATGCACTCTTTTCTCCGACTTCTCAGCCATCAGCCACAGCTGAGGATTTCTCTTCTTTGTATTTTAAGATCAGTCCTATCCTTTTCATATCTAATATTATAAGCATCCAACTTATATTCAAGCTTCATACCTCAGGATATTGGTAAATTGGTACGCCACCTGCCACACCCAGATTACCCCAAGACGCCTCCCCATTGTTCAGCGTTTTCTGTAATAAAGCATCGCTTTCTGCCATTTGCTCAAGATGGCGGCTTTCAAGATCATGGCGCCCCTTTACTTTGCGTGGTTGGTAGCTGCTTTACCTGCTCCTGTAGCAGATGTTCTTCCCCGAGCCGGCACTTTCATATCGGCGCCCTCTACAACTACATATGATAACACGCTAGCCTACTACCAAAAAGCCACACCAACGGCTGTTCCTGAGCGCATAGGGGTGGGTCGGGTGCTCCATCGGGAGGAGTCTGCATGCTGACTGGTAAAATAGACGTTGAACATAGAACTTGAGACGAAAGCTGGTAAGAGAAAGTGGTTAATAACATTCAATTACAGCTGACAACTTGAAAGGCAATGGACTGCCATTTACGTTGCCATTAATTCAGTACACGAGCCTGGAAATAGTCTCATCGAGTATCGACGCCAACTATCCAGAGTCAACTGCGGCCAGATCCAGCAACATCTTCGTTCCAATCTCAAATGATCCTCCTCCACCGCAGATTCAAAGTCGAGAAGATCATCCTGTCAACGGAGTTGGCATAGCAGACATGTCAAAGCCGATTTCGACCAACAAATTCTACGCAAATCTTTTCTTGGACTCGCAAGCGCAAAGTGTATGGACTCATCCTTATTCTCTTCGTTGGATCAAAGGTGGTAGCTCACTCAAAAGCTGGGGTATGGGGGTCACGCATATCGAAGCAAACCAGTATGCATTTGGCGAAGGTGATCCTGCAAAGAATTTCGTTTGTCCTATTGGAATCAACCATTTTATTTTCTCTGCCAAGGAACTCGGAAATGGTACCAGACTCACAACTGATACTCTTACTGCTTTCTCTGTAAATGCAGACCTTCGTCCATGGGAAAATGCAGAGCCGGCTATCTCGTTTCCAATGGTCCAAGGTCAAGGCTTCACCACAGCGATTTACAAGAATTCGAAACCTATACTGGAGAGTGGCGTATTCTTCAGCTCGCTGACATTCGTACAAACGCTCGAAGGTAGTACTCCAATCCACAAGTATAGACTGGTCTTAAACGACCAAAGCAACTGGTTGATGTACGCTACCCCGACTGGGAGCGCTGGGCAACCGCCATTCAAGCTTGAGGATAGCAGTCGTATCAGTGGTCCTGATGGGTACAACGGATTGATTCAAATAGCGAAGAACAATAATGCAGAGGCCGGAGAAGCAATCTATGATGCTTCAGCTGGGGCATATGCCTGTGGCGCTGAGCTGACGGGCTCTGTTGACGGCTCCACAGGCACCTACTCGATTTCCTGGAAGAAGGGAGGTCTGACAGATAGGACGCTAGTTATGTTTGCTCTACCACACCATGTTGCAGCATTCGACGAAGGTACAAAGAGCGTAACCACGCCAGTCCAACTCCAAACCACCACCAAAGGCATCGCTACCGCCGTCAAAGCCGACAAGATCACGATGATCGAGGCTGGCCTCCCCAATACCTATGGCTTTCTTCCCTGGGATGAGGGAAACTCGAAGCAGATCCGCCAAGTCGCCATTGACGCCATAGACAACGCCGGCTCGTCCGAACTCAGCCAAAACATGGAGCCCCAGTGCGTGCTAAACAGTATGTACTACTCGGGCAAAGGTCTAGCCAAATTCGCCTCCATCATCATCGCCGTGAACGACATTGCTAAGAACACCCAGCTCGCTGCGTCGGGCCTGGTTCAGCTCAAAAAGGTCTTCGATGTCTTTGTCCAGAACAAACAGCCATTTCCCTTAGTCTACGACACAAGATGGAAAGGCCTTGTAAGCAGTGGTAGTTATGCCACCGGTGATAATGGCGTTGATTTTGGGAACAGCTTGTACAACGACCACCACTTCCATTACGGCTACTTCATTTACACTGCCGCTGTTATTGGATACTTGGACCCATTATGGCTCACTCAAGGTACAAACAAAGCATGGGTCAACTCTCTGCTGCGCGACTATGCGAATCCTTCCGCTGATGACCAAGTCTACGCACACGTCCGCGCATTCGACTGGTACAACGGGCACTCATGGGCGAAAGGTCTCTTCGAGTCCGGCGACGGAAAGGACCAAGAATCCACATCTGAAGATAGTTTTGCGACGTACGGCATGAAGATGTGGGGCCGCATTGTCGGCGATCCAAACATGGAGGCGCGAGGAAACCTCCAACTTGCCGTGCAGAAGCGCAGCTTCAACAGCTACTTTCTCATGGCCAACGACAACAAGATCCAGCCGCAAAAGTTCATCGGCAATAAAGTCACTGGCATCGTAAGTCTCCGTCCTCTCATTTCCCTCTCTCGCCTTCCCCACCCTTACCACATCACGTCTTCACGCCTCATATCTCTTACTGACGCCGCCCCCAGCTCTTCGAAAACAAAATCGACCACACGACCTACTTCGGATCCAATCCAGAGTACATCCAAGGCATACATATGATCCCGCTCTCGCCCGTCAGCGCCTACACTCGGCCATCGTCATTCGTCAAAGAAGAATGGGACACGTACTTCTCCAACGGCCGTGCCGACAAAGTAGAGGGTGGCTGGAAAGGCATCCTCTACGCAAATTATGCGCTCATCGACCCGGTCAAGAGCTACGACTTTTTTTCGTCCAGCAATTTTGATGTGGGCGGGCTGGATGGCGGGGCCAGTCGGACGTGGTATTTGGCGCTGGCGGCGGGTTTGGGGGGTAGTGTAGCATAGGCGAGGTTGGGAAGTGGAAAATGATTATCATGATAGCGGCAGTGAGCGTTTCTTTAGCATCTGCGATGACTCCAGGTTGATGGTGATGATGAGCCATGCGCTGGCATTTTCTGAGCCGCCTGGAACACTCATTTGTTCTTTCTTTTCACTCTTGTTCATACTTGGACGTGTTCGCGTGGAGACGAGATGTGTTTGTATTTCCCACGCTATTCTATTGTATATATCTAGCTCTATATAATTAGCATTTTCTTTCGCCACAGAATTCATTCACATGTTCACAGACGTAATTGTCGTCGTTCCCACTAGTTCACTACAACGCTGTAGGACTGAGTCCCAGTGCTATTATTGCTTGGCAATCAGTCTCATAACAGCCCAACCAGCCACCACTATTCCACGCCATACATACCAAGTACACCAAGTCTTTTCAGCAATTTTCTTTACGAACATTCGCAGATTCCTTGATGTGAACTGTAGGACATATGTAGTGGCTGTAGATGTCAGCATATAAGAAGTCGGCTTAGAAGTACCGAGGGAGAGGTTATTATGAAAAGGGCAGGTATAAATAGATATATAACATTCCTTATATAAGGAATATATATCTAAATAGAGTTATATAATAGAATCTAGCCGTAATAGACTATTATATAATAAACGGATCGGCGGAGTATAGCTTAAAGATAATAAGAATATAGTATAATTCTTAAAGTAAAGACTAGATAGAGAGAGAACTAAATATATAGAGAGACCATTTCTTATATATTCCTCCTTATACATTCTAGATCCTTCTCTCAATTAATAATAGGAATCTTCTAGACCTCTAGACATACATATATATTCTATAGCTCTAGTAGTTTCCTTAGAATAGAATAGAGTAGAGTAGAACTCTATAGAACTTATAGATTCTATAGTAGAACCTAATAGAACTCTATAGAAGTTCGTGTTTTCTAAAGACCTCTAGAAGTTTCTAGAGGGTTTTAGAAACTTCTATAAGAGTATAGAGTATTTATATATATAAGTAGATAATATTAGTAATATCGATTACTAATATTAAGCTATTCCTAATAAGGAAATACCTTATAGAAACTTATTAGATATAGTAGAGGTTAAGTTTATACACCCCCTATTAGAACTTAGCCTTAGATAGAACCCGATCTACATATACCTTAGCTAATAGGGTTAGGAGGTAACGTGAAGGGCGGTAAATAGTTACGTACTAGATAGATCGGCGTCCCTTTATATATATATTCTTAGATTTCTACTAAAAGGGTTCGGTAGTAATTCGTTCTATAATAGAATATACCCTATTATTCTATCTAACTATACTACTATCTAATAACCCTATTCTTATATTCGAATTACTCTCTATATAGTACTATAGTTAAGATAGTCTAACTAGAACCGAGAAGGTCGATACGATCTACTATAGGGATAAGTAATACTATATTAAATAATAGGGATCCTCTATAATTAGTATTAATTCTAGCCGTTTCTAACTAAGAAGTAGAAATATTAGACTAAATTATGGAGCTTTTAGACGAAGAAATAGTAGATATACTAAGTAACTTCTAATAATATAAAGCCGGATAACGAGTCGTGGCGGAGCCACGTAAGGTATTATAATAAACTATTGTGGAAGGCCGCTCCTGCAGCCCTATATGTATGTATCCCTGGCTCGATTATATGGCTTCATTGTATATTTAAGGAGGGCGTTTTCCTTGGTCATTCTGCTCGGCGCTTCCCCCATTACTAATATTCGACTATTCGACCTTTTCTTACGTTTATAGGCCTCTATAGGTATTAATTATTAGGCTTAGCTATTAAAGAATTGATTAAGAGTATTATATAGACCCGTCCTATTATAAAAGAGAACTAATAAGAAGTTATGCGTTCAAAGAGAACTTATAATACCTAGGAGAGATACTTATGAGTTCGTCGTAACTACTATACTAGAAATATAGCTATTTATAAAAGGGATACACGTGGTAATAGCTTACTATAATTTTAGAGGTCGTACCCGGACTACGAACTTATAGGGGGAGATTAGGACTCCGAAACTAGCTTAGGGGAAGTATATAGCGTACCTAATAAGGTAGTCTAGACTTACTAGATTAAAGCCACGAGTCCGGAAAATAGGGAGTCCGGAGTCGCTAGGGGCTAGCCTCTTAAAAGTAGCTATAAAAAGCATGCGTATACTAATACGGGTAATAGCGCGACTCGAAAATGTCTTAGGGGAATAGAATATAAAATAGGGCTAGATAAAGTAGTAAAGAAGAGTTTAAAAATGATAAATATAACCTGTTTAGTACTACTATAGCTGTTATTTATAAACACGGCTATACGAGTATACTACTTTAGAAACGCCTTATATAAAGATAATAATATAAGTAGAATACCGTGAACCTTATATCGATAAAGACGATAGTAATAGTTTACCTTATAAAGGGATTAGTTAATATAGAGAGGGGATAATAGGTGTTATAGGTAGACCCATTGGGCTAACCTTTAGTTAAGGTAATCCCTTAACTAATAACCTTACCCCTAGCGTCTCCACTAGTATACCTACTACTAGTAATAGTACAATAGAAGCTTAAAATAACGACCTAGTAACTCGTAGAGAGATACTTAACTTCTTCGTAGTATTTGCGCAATAAGGAAGGATAGTATCTCTACCTACCCTAGCCCCCGAGCGCTTTAAAGAAATAAACATTACGGCCTTCCTTCGGAAGTACGAGAACATATATATAAACTATAAAGTTCCGCCTAATAAGAAGATAACCTCCCTACTATTATACTATAAGGACTATCTCTATCCTACTATTAAAGGAATAAGTAGGTTTTAGAAATAGTAGTGGGCCACGCTACGTGAAGAATTATTAAAGGAATTCTCTCTATTTAACTCTACCCTCGAGGAAGGCACTATCTACTTTATCCAAAAATACGTGGAAATGGTTAAAGTAGACCTATCCTACTCTCTCCCTATATACTACTCCCGGTATCATGTTATTACGGAGAAACTTATGGCTAAAGGAAGCCTAAGCTCGTATTCGTGAATAGAGCTCTTCCTAGAAGGGCTGCCTAATAGTCTTAAGGCTCGGGCTATAGAGAAATATCAACTCACGATAGAAGCACATAGTTACGACTAGGTAATTGTCTATGACTTCGTATCATGAAAGGCCAGAGTACTTAAGGAACTAGCTCGTATTAATAAGCACTTAGCCGCATAAGAGCTAGCCATAGCCATATACTATAAATTAAAGATAGGGAGTAAGAAGACTAGCTTAGAAGAGTAGTCATATGAAGAAAGAAGAACTAATAAATTTAACTACCCCTCTCTAGTTATAGTACACGTCACGCTAGAATTAGATAAGTTTAACGAGATAGTAGAGAGATTTAGTAAACTAGACCTCACGTTAATTAAGATAAAGTCCTACTTTACCTCTAATCTCTTATTCCTATCCCTTAAGAAGTACGAACCTAAGCTACTTTTAGCTATTATTAACTAGTAGGCGCGAAGGCTAAATCTTTTAGCACATCCCTAAGTACGAGGCATGCCTATAGAACTAACGTAAGTTTATCTATAGAATTATATATAGAATAGAGAATATATCTCTACCTAAGACTCCTAAGGGGGCGTTATAGCCTAGGATAGGCCTCGAAGACTAATCGTATACATTACGTACGGAGGGGATTACCTAATATATAGATATCCGGAGATAGTAGAATATATTAGAGACGGATTACTAAATATTAACGGGGTACGAGTATTCTAAGGGCGTTTTAGAGTAAATAGAGAAGAAATCCTATTACTACCCTCCTCGGTAGGGCTATAAGCTACTCTATAAGCTATCTAGAACTATATAGTAACGGTTTAAAACGGCCTAAGCTAGTATAGAGGAGGAGTAAAGGTTTCTACGTCCGTAGTAAATATTAACGCTTTATAGAGAGTGCTAGTATATAGTATTAGTATAAAACCTATAAAGGGTCCCTACTAGGCCTCGGCGGATAGCGATTCGGAAGAAGAAGTTACGTTACCTAAGAGTAAGAAAGATAGATATATAGAATTCTACGAACGCTTTAACGTGGCTAGTAATAGATATATCTATAAGGAGATAGCCCTAGAAGAGCCCGCTATACTTATAATATCTAGAAGGGGGATTATAAAGAGTACACCTAATTATACTAAGGAAAGAAAGATCGCCCGTCTCCGCGGAATACGTAAAGAGTAGTATATAAGGATTATCGAGGAATAGAAGGACGGCGAGAAGAGTAGTAACTAGAGAACGTCTAAATAAGAGCTAACGGCGCTAGAGGATAAGATAGATAAAGGGGATAGCCTAAATCCTAGTTAAAAGGCACGTATCTAAGGCGTTAAGCTTAATAACTATCTACGTAAAGGATAGCGGCTAAGTATAGAAGCTAGTAAAGTATAGCTAGTACGCGTTCTAGGGATAACTATAAACATTACTATTAGCGAACTATTAAGCCTTAATAGCGACTTATATTATATGGTATTTAAGAAGGGTGCCCTCGACTTTATAGCTAGAGAGGTCTATAAGACTTAAGAAGAGAGAGCCGAGAAGAAAGGAAGAAATGACTATACTATAGCTCCCGAGATAAATAAACTTAATATATTAATACCCCTCTATACCACGGGGACGGCTATTATATAATAAGATATTAATTAGCTTAAGGAAGGGATAGTAAGGCTAGTAGCCGAGTATCTAAGATACCCCGTGGAAGTTAGTCCTAAAAGGGCGACTAGTATAGTACTATTCAATAGTAGCGCATAGATAAATAGTATTTAACTAGATGCTACGAGGCGTCTCGGGCTAGTAATATCTTCGCTTCTACTATATATAAAGAACTCGAGTTTAGTTAGCGCTACTTAGTATAGTACTCTATTCATAGAAATAGTATAGTAATACCCTATCTATATAGATTAGATCGTTACGGCTACTTCGATATTCGTATATAGTAAACTTAATTATAACCTTATTCTAGAGGAGCCATATACTAGATAGGCCTTACTTATAGTATAGAGGTTAGCCTCTAGATAAGTACTCTTAATAGTCTACTCCGTATATAGATAAGAATATATAACCTTTAAAACTAGTATGATGAGCTATCGCCACGTATGTCCCTTTTTGTAAATGGCTATGTTCTTAGTATAGTAGTCGCGACGAACTCACAAGTATCTCTCCTAGGTATTATGAGTTCTCTTTGAACGCACGACTTCTTATTAGTTCTCTTTTATAATAGGACGGGTCTATATAATACTCTTAATCAATTCATTAATAGCTAAGCCTAATAATCAATACCTATAGAGGCCCATGAACGTAAGGAAAGGTCGAATTATCGAATATTAGTAATAGGGGAAGCGTGTGGAGTAGAATGACCGAGGAAAACGCCCTCCTTAAATATATAATGAGCCATGTAATCGAGCTAGGGATATATATATATAGGGCTATAGGAACGGCCTTCCACATATACCTCCCCGGCCTATAGAACTACTACCCTTAGTAGTATAGTAACCGTGTGAGAAACCGTGTGAAGAACACCTAAAAGAAAGACCTTAATATAAATAAAATGCGCCCCTAGTAAACCCCTCGGCGCGGGTAAACCTTAGCCCGGATTATTAGTTAAGGGTAGCCCTTAACTAATAATTAGGCAGGTTTTCAGGCGCCTAATCTTAGTACTCGAGGTCGCGAGCCAGCTCCTAAAGAATTATATCGCTTATCTTAGAGAGGTTAGATTCCTCCTCGTCGGATAGTTCGTTAGGCCTCTTCTATCTGTAGAAGTTCTCTTCGACGTTATCTAGGCCCGCGTTAGGCTCGAATTTCTTAAAATTAATTAGCCGCTTAGCGGCGCGCGCCTTATTAAATTCCTTCTAGAACGACCTATCCCCATAGACTAGCCTTTCCTACCTTACCATTTTCTTAAAGGTCTCTACGAATACCCTCGAGCCCTCCTTAAACCAGGCATCTACCTTAGCTTTAAGTTATTAAGGACTTACGTTAAGCCACGTAGCTACCTCTTCTTTTACCTCCTAGCTATCCTATCTTTTACGGCCAACTAATACGTTACTAACGGCGTTAAAACTCAGGAGTTAAACTACAGCTAGGAAGGCAAAAGGAATCGCGCTATATTTATTAGAAAATCCCGACGGAGACGTAGGTCCCGGAGTTAAATTCCTATAAGCTACTGCGAGTTATTCCTATATACCCATTTTAGATACTTCTATTATCATATAATTAGGGCTAATCGCGATATACCATAGAAGCATCGTACGTCTTCCACCCTTTACGGGACCCTAGGCGCCGTATATTATTAGTAGGCTAGAGATACGTACTTTAAGGGACTAGTAGGGGACCGGGACGAAGGGACTAAATCGTTTCCTATCGTCCGTATTATAGATCTTATCGTTAATAGCCGTGATTATACTATTTCGATTGACCCCCTCGCGGAGCTTAGCCTTCAACTACTATTTATTTAAGAACTTATAGGAGCGGGGAACGATTATAGTATAGTCGTTACTTCGTTCGTCGTCGAGACTAATACTCCCCTAGATTATATTAAACCCGTGTCTATCGCTAGGATCGAGGATTCGATTAATGGCGTTATTAAGATACTTAAAACCCGTCTTATCGCCCCTATCCTAGGACTTCGCATAGTACGGGTACGAGATTAGATAGTAGTTAAGATCGGGCTAAAGAGCGATATAGGTGAGCTAGTAAAGTAGGTATTACCTAATAAACTATTAGATATAGGAGTGGTATATAGTTCGTAGCCAGCCGTAGTTCGATTTCTTATTAAATATACGCTAGTAGTACTTATATATATTAAATTCATCCCTCGCGAGTTCTAGGATACTCTTATTAAGTATAGAGGTCGTCTTTTTAAGTGGCTCGAAGAGCTCTTTAATATTAACACTTCCGGTACATTCCTACTCGTCGAAGAGTTACCTACCTATTCTACTATCCTTCTTCTAAATCATAAATGCGATACTAGTAAGGATAGTTTTAATATTAATAACTTACTTCGGGGTCTCTAGGGTCTAGTAATAATAGATACCTAATGCCTCTATCGGATAAGGTGGCCGCGCGTACTTCGCGAACTAGGTATAGCGGTCCTTATAAACTTTAAGGGCCCCCACGTTATCTCTAAACTCATATACCATTTTAAGTCTCGCTACTAGGTTTAAGTAGGACACGCTAACGAGTATATCATTCTTTCTAGCCACGTCTTGGCAATGCTTATAGCAGACTTTGTACGGAATAGCCATGTTACCTATCTACGCTTTCTAGCGTACTAGTAGGGCCATTCCCTTAATACTCGTGAAATTCTTCTTTAATAATATAGCTGCCTTAAAAGTCTTCGTCACTAAAGGCGCGTATTAATACTTCTTAGACTTATCCTCTTCCTCGACTAATGCCATCGTCTTAGGGTACGAACTAAGAATAACCGGGGATTACCGTATAGGCGCCCCTAGTAATTACTAAGGGCCGGTAGATAAGGCACGCCCGCGAGTAGGTTTTATCGGCGTGGCCGTAACGGGTACTAAAGACGTTCTTATATGGCCCGGTAAGGGACGTTTACTAGTAGTAGTAGAAGGAATACTTACTTTAAACGGACGACTAGCTTCGAAGAGACGATATACTACTAAACTAGAAGGCGTACTTCGTGGAGGGGACTTCACCATAGACGTTATCTATACTAGTTTTAGCGATAGTAAGGTCTAAGGCGGAGGCGATGCACTTATCTCTTTAATTTATAGGTAGTATTCGATAGACCTATAAACCATTCTACTTATCTATAACTATTAACTAGCGGGGATAATAAGTCCCGTCTTATTATAGAACGTTAGTTTATTTTATCGGCTAGGGTAGTTCGAGAGTTACTAGAGAGATAGACTATTCTCGTTACTATCGCTAGCTAGGGCGGTATCGATATTAGAGCTCTAAAGATATACCTTAATTCCCCTTTTCTTCTATCCCTAGCCGATTCGGGACCATAGGGATACGTTTAACTAGTTCCTCGCTCTCGCCTATATTCGCACTTATAAGAGCGCTACTAGCTTTTCTATAAAGTTCTATATTTACTAGAGCTATCCGAGGGCGGATTAGAGTAACTAGCCATTATTATTAGGGAGGTCTTTTCGCTAGTTTTATAGGATTATATTTTTAGCTTTTAGGATGCGGGAGTTAGTATCTCTTCTACGACGAATTATCTCGTGGACTTCTTTCGGAATAGAGGAGTTAATCTTTACCTTACTATACCCTATTACGGCTCCTACTTCCTAGAAGAGGTCGACTATACTACTTAAGAGCTATTCTATAAGGCTAGTAATATGAAGGAGATTATTAAACGTATCTAGAATATAGTCCTATCGCTCTTGCGGGTCCTAGATAGCGATAATTCGGTTAATAGTAGACTTATTTATTTCTATAGCTTCTATAGTCTATCCGTGCGGAGTAGTAGATGGCCTTAATACTACGATAGCCGTTAATAGCCCTACTTTAGCACTCACGACTCTTAACTAGGACCGCGTCTATCTTATTAGTACTTAACGATCTTATAACTCTTTATAGGTAGGCGTTTTCTTCTTTGGCGGGGCTATTATTATTATTAGTTCTATCGGTAAGTTATGTTCTAAGAAGAGGTAGTTTAAGTAAGGCGGAAGTAGAGGAGGAGGTTTTATTAATTAAGGAGGTATGGAGAGGTGTAAGAGGGAAGAGTTATATACTATCTTAAGTTCTCTTTTTATGCCTCCTCGAATACCGGGTATATAGTAATTTTTATAAATGATTCTTACTAACGGCCGTAGGCCCGTATACGTGTCGAATCTATAAATAAATATATACTAGGTACATAGGAAATCTATGAATAAATATGTCTACCGGGTATATGGCGGAATCTATAAATGAATAGATACCGGGTATATTCTTATCCCCATGAGACTTCCTATAAGTATCTTTTTCTCTTATACCTCCTCCTTCTTTTCTTCCTTATTAGTTCCTAATAGGGCCCGTTCTATAGTAACGAAATAGGCCTTTAATAGGTGGGCTTCGATTACACGACCGGTTTTAATGTATGGTAGGTAGAATTTCGCGTAAACGCTATTATGTCTTCTTTCGAGTATTACTTACTTTAATAATAGGTTTTATTATTTTATAGTAATAATAGAGTTTATTATCCTCTTTTAATAATGGAGTTCATCGTTATAAGACTACTTTTATAAGTATCCCTTCCCTCCTTAAAAAAACTTCTATCCCCTAGAAGGAGATATCGATTCTAGGGAAACGTAAATATTCCTCTCTATTAAAGTCTTGCGGAGTAGGAATTACTACTTCTACCCGGGTTCGTGTGGCGTCGTCGAGGTGTTCCATGAGTTATTTATAATAGTTTTCCTTATCGCCACTCTCCTTATTTTCCTTAGTAATTCTTCTAATTAGTGGTCGCGAGAGCTCGTCGTGACTCTTATTACTTACATTTCTTATAAAATATTTCTTTAACCTATGGCTAGGAAACGTCTCTCTAAGCATGGCTCTATTAAGCTCCGCGAGCTTATAAGTGTAATTAAATATAGACTAGATTCTATATGGCCCCCTCTAATACTACCTTAGCTTTCGCCCTATATCCTTCTATCGCTACGAGTTATATAGGAGGATAATTATATTAACTAGTAACGACTCTTAACGAAGGTAATGGTCGTTATTCTATGCCTCTCTTAATTCCTTACGCGTTTATATCGCGTGGGTATAGGCCTCCTTAAGATCCTCGGATCTTCTCTTAAGTTATCTAGCTTAAAGAGCGAGTAAGTCGGACGTTAATCGTACCTCGTCCTAAGGGAGCATTCGGAGCGACTCGAATTCGACTTCGATAGGCATGATTAGTTTATAGCCGAGTACGAGGTATACGGTACTATACCCTATACTAGCACGTATTATTATTCTATCTACCTAGACGACCGTATGGAGGTGGTCGGGCTAGTTCTTGAATCCGCTATTAGTTATCTTCGCGAGAGCATTAGCGAGTAGTATAAAACTTCTCTTAATAATTCTATTTACTCGGGGATTATACGTAGACGTAACCTTCTAATAAATTCTATAGAGTTAGAGGAGCTCCTCTATAGTATCTATATTTTCTCTACTACCGTTATAGGTGATTTTAGGAATAATTCCGTATCTATAGATTACGTTCTTAAAGAGGAACTTTACGATGACTATAGATGTGGCCGCCGTACATGCCTCCGCCTTAGTCTATCCGCTTAGCTGTTCTCGTATAGATACTACTTTACTATACTCTATAGAAGGTGGTAGTATCGTTACGTCTAAGTATATTCTTTACTAAAGAATAGGCGTTATAACGTGGTGGAGCCCTTTATTAAGACCTCCGAGGAGCTTACTTCGTTATTAATATTTATTATAGGTTTTCATGTGCTATCGCACGTCTCTATATATACCTATCTACTAATACTTATCCTTAATCCTTCCGAGGGTCCCTTCGCTACCTCTATAATCTATCTTATTATAAGTGGTAGTAATTATACACGCCCTAGTATTCGGATCCTTAATTACTCGTGTGTATTAGCGATGCCTATCTCCTCTCCGCTAGAGTATTTAGTTACGCACGAGGAACTTTAGGCAGTTAGTTATAAAGGCCTTATACGCTCGGTCGGTTAGGTCGGTTAGCCTCTTAAGTATAGTAAGATACTTTATAATCCTCTACTATTTATCGCTATATTCATCTATTAAGGGAGACTTAATAGCGGTATAGTTAAGTGTCTCTATTATATAATCTCTCCCGCTAATAGGCTTGATTAACGACGTCTCTAGTACGTCTATATATAGAGCTATATCCACGAACTCGTCTAGGTTAAAGGTAGAGACGTCTAGTGGTTCTTCTCCTTCGTGTATCCGTGAGATACTATCGGCGACTATATTACGCTTCCTAGGTACGTGCCTAACTATAAAGTTCTATAGCTAAATCCACGCGAGCCACCTAGTAACGAGCGCCCCTAGTAAGTTAGTTACGGTATGGTTAATTTAAGCGACTAGAGTATTCGCGTCTATTTCTATAATAAAGTACGTGCTATAGAGGTATTACCGGAACTTCTATAACGCGTGGAGGAGGGCTCGGTACTCTAGTTTCACGGTGTCGTAGTTTCTCTTAGCTTTTAACTATATTCCTCTATCATACTACGATGGCTAACGTTTATAATTCTTATTCTCCTATATTAACGTAGCCCCCCACCTAACGTTACTAGAGTCTACTACTAGGATTATATCTCCCGTACCTATCCTGTACCGTAACATTATTAGTGCGGGAGCAGTGGTTAGAGCTATCTTTAGCGCGTCCATCGAGGTCTACTCCTTAGCTATCTACTACTAGGCCGATTTATTCTTTAATAGTATAAATAGCGGCGATATAATAATAGCGTACCCGGGGATCTATATCCGGAAATATATATAAACGCTAAGGAAGGCTCGCACATTCGTCGTGTTTTTATAGGGTTTCTAGTCCCTAATAGTAGTAACCTTTTTATTACTCGGTCGCCTCCCTTTAATACCGTAGACGTATCCTATAATATTAGCGGCTTTAATATACTACTAAGTCTTCTTACTACTTAGGGCGTATCTAGTACGCTCTATATCCGCGAGAACCTTATCCACGTTAATTAAATATTCTAGGATATACCTATAAATTCTAGGTAGGGCCTCCTTAGAGTTATATTTCGTCGTAGGTCCTTTAATGCCTAAGTTATCTAGAAATGGTAGAGCCCTCTCCGGGATGTATTCTTATATAATAGTTAATATAATTCTAACGAACTAAGCTACTAAATTAGTGGCCCCTTAAGGTAATATTATTCTATATAGTAATTCTAGGGGCGTTATAAACCCCGTTAAGTCTCGGTAATACTCTACTAATAGAATCTAATTATATCCTAAGAAGAAGTCGGTAAACGTTAAGACGGCTATCCCCGTAAAGTGCTCCGAGAATTCTTTATATAAGGGCGGCGTGGCCGTATCACGAATAGTAACTCGGTTGATTTCTATCGCCGAATTAATTAACCTATGATCTCGTTCCTTATTAGCTTCCTTCTTCTTTTCCACGAGAAAATAGGCGTTTCGATAAGAACTACTATAGGGCTCAAGTCTTCCGCTATTAAGACGCTCTTTTAGGATCGTGAGTACCTTCCTATAAAGGGCTCTAGGAATATTAAAGTTCTTAGCCTACCATACCTTATGTTCTACTATTCGGATCTCCTACGGAGGTGCCACCTCTTCATTAAATTTACTAAGGTATAAGAATTCCTATACTAGTGCTTCCTCGCGATATAATAAGATTATATATAGTAACTTAAGTTCCGCGGGACGTAGCTCTATTCTAATCTTTAGCTAACTTATATATAGAGGCGTTAGACGTGTTCCTAGCGGGATAGTTACCCTTTAAGGCTCTATTAGCCTATTAAATATATTAAGGCCTAGGTGGACGGCTAGAAGAAGTGCCTACCGTGCGATTACTCGTTTACGCTAGTCTAGATACCCTAATAGATTCCTAGGGACCTTTCGGTAGGCTTCGGAGTCATCCACGGGGTATACTTTAACTCCCTTTCTTTTATATATAGTGGCTATACTAAATCCCTTTAATACCCTAGATGAATACCGTCTTTAGAGGCCGGTAGAGCCTACTATAAGCCGTTCTATTATCGTGCCTTATTTATATACGAAGGTAGTATACCTTACCGCCGTAACTAGGGCGGCTAAGTCATCTTTTCTTAATAACCGAGTAATATTTTTAGGCCGGATTTTCTCGGAAAGTAACTCTATATAACTCATTTCTATATCCGTATAAAAATATATTCTATCCCCTTTATTAGTGGGTTTACCGGACCCTATTTAGTGCGGATTATTAGTTAAGGGTAGCCCTTAACTAATAATCCGGCTTAACTCCGGCTTCTAGCGACATGCTCCGCTATATAGTTAGTCTCTAGCTACGGAGTTACCCTCCTTCTCTAAGACTAGAATATACTCGTCCGGACTGGTTTCGAAGGTTATACGTTCTTATCTATATATAAAGTAGACTATTAAGAGTACTTACCCGGAGGCTAACCTCTATACTATAAGTAAGGCCTGCCTAGTATATGGCTCCCCTAGAATAAGGTCATGATTAAGTTCGCTATACACGAATATTAAAGTGGCCGTAACGATCCGACCTATATGGATAGGGTATTACTATACTATTCCTACGAATAGAGTACTATACTAAGTAGCGCTAACTAAACTCGAGTTCTTTATATGTGGTGGAAGCGAAGATATCGCTAGCCTAAGACGCCTTATAGCATCTAGTCGAATGCTATTTACCTACGCGCTACTATCGAATAGTACTATACTAGTCGCCCTTTTAGGACTAACTTCCACGGGGTACCTCGGACACTCGGCTACTAGCCTTACTATCCCTTCCTTAAGCTAATTAATATCTTATTATATAATAGCCGTCCCCGTGGTATAGAGGGGTGCTAATATATTAAGTTTATTTATCTTAGGAGCCATAGCATGGTCGTTTCTTCCTTTCTTCTCGGCTCTCTCCTCTCGAGTCTCGTGGATCTCTCTAGCTATAAAGTCGGAGGCGCCCTTCTTAAATACCGCACGATATAAGTCGCTATTAAGGCTTAATAGTTCGCTAATAGTAATATTCATGGTTGTCTCTAGAACGCGTACTAGCCATGCTTCGCTAGCTTCTATACTTAGCCGCTATCCCTCGTATAGATAGTTATTAAGCTTAACACCTCGGATACGTGCCTTTTAACTAGGATTTAGACTATCCCCTTTATCTATCTTATCCTTAGGCGCCGTTAGCTCTTATTTAGACGTTCCCTAGTCGCTACTCTTCTCGCCGTCCTCCTATTCCTCGATAATCCTTATATACTACCCTTTACGCATTCCGCGGAGATAGACGATCTTTCTTTCCTTAGTATAATTAGGTATACTCTTCGTGATCCCCCTTCTAGATATTATAAGTATAGCGGGCTCTTCTAGGGCTATCTCCTCGCGGATATATCTGTTACTAGCTATGTTAAAGCGTTCGTGGAATTCTATATATCTATCTTTCTTACTCTCGGGCGATATAACTTCTTCTTCTAAATCGCTATCCGCTAAGGCCTAGTGGGGACCCTTCGTAGGTTTTATACTAATACTATATACCGGTACTCCCTATGAAGCGTTAATGTTTACTACGGGCGTAGAAACCTTCACTCCCCCTCCGTACTAGCTTAGGCCGTTTTAAACCATTACTACGTAGTTCCGGATAGCTTATAGAGTAGCTTATGGCCCTACTAAGGAGGGTAGTAATAGGATTTCTTCTCCGTTCGCCCCGAAACGCCCTCGGAATACTTGCACCCTATTAATATTTAGTAATCCGTCTCTAATGTATCCTACTATCTCCGGACATCTATATATTAGGTAATCTCCTCCGTATGTAATACACACGATCGGTCTTCGAGGTCTATCCTAGGCTATAACGCCTCCTTAGGAGTCTCGGGTAGGGACGTATTCTCTATTCTATATATAATTCTATGGATAAACTTGCGTTAGTTCTATAGGCATGCCTTATACTTAGGGGTGTGTTAAAAGATTTAGCCTTCGCGCCTACTAGTTAATAATAGCCGAAAGTAGCTTAGATTCGTACTTCTTAAGGGATGAGAATAAGGGATTAGAGGTAAAGTAGGACTTTATCTTAATTAACGTGAGGTCTAGTTTACTAAATCTCTCTACTATCTTGTTAAACTTATCTAATCCTAGCGCGACGTATACTTTAACTAGAGAGGGGTGGCTAAATTCATTAGTTCTTCTTTCTTCATATGACTACTCTTCTAAGCTAGTCTTCTTACTCCCTATCTTTGATTTATGGTATATGGCTATGGCTAGCTCTTATGCGGCTAAGTACTTATTAATACGAGCTAGTTCCTTAAGTGCTCTAGCCTTTCGTAATACGAAGTCATAGATAATTACCTAGTCGTAACTATGTGCTTCTATCGTGAGTTAATATTTCTCTATAGCCTGAGCCTTAAGACTATTAGGCAGCCCTTCTAGGAAGAGCTCTATTCGCGAATACGAGCTTAGACTTCCTTTAGCCGTAAGTTTCTCCGTGATAACACGATACCGGGAGTAGTATATAGAGAGAGAGTAGGATGGGTCTACTTTGACCATTTCCACGTATTTTTGGATAAAGTGGATGGTACCTTCCTTAAGGGCGGAGTTAAATAGAGAGAATTCCTTTAATAATTCTTCACGTAGTATGGCCCACTACTATTTCTAAAACCTATCTATTCCTTTAATAGTAGGACGGAGATGGTTCTCGTAGTATGATGGTAGGGAGGTTATCTTCTTATTAGGCGGAACTTCGTAGTTTATATATATATCCTCGTACTTCTAAAGGAAGGCCGTAATGTTTATTCCTTTAAAGCGCTCGGGGGCTAGAGTAGGTAGAGGTACTATCCTTCCTTATCGCGTAAATGCTACGAAGAAGTTAAGCATCTCTCTACGAGTTACTAGGTCATTATTTTAAGCTCCTATTATACTATTACTAGTAGTAGGTGTACTAGTGGAGACGCTAGGGGTAAGGTTATTAGTTAAGGGATTACCTTAACTAAAGGTTGGCCTAATGCGTCTATCTATAACACCTATTATCCCTTCTCCATGTTAATTAATCCCTTTATAAGGTGAACTATTACTATCGTCTTCATCGATATAAGGTTTACGGTATTCTACTTATGTTATTATCTTTGTATAAGGCGTTCCTAAAGTAGTATACTCGTGTGGCCGTGTTTATAAATAACAGCTATGGTAGCACTAAATAGGTTGTATTTGTCGTTTTTAAACTCTTCTTTACTACTTTATCTAGCCCTGTTTTATATTCTATTCCCCTAAGACATTTTCGAGTCGCGCTATCACCCGTGTTAGTATACGCATGCTTTTTACAGCTACTTTTAAGAGGCTAGCCCCTAGCGACTCTGGACTCCCTGTTTTCCGGACTCGTGGCTTCGATCTAGTAAGTCTAGACTACCTTATTAGGCACGCTATATACTTCCCCTAAGCTAGTTTCGGAGTCCTAATCTCCCCCTATAAGTTTATAGTCCGGGTACGACCTCTAAAATTATAATAAGCTATCGCTACGTATGTCCCTTTTTATAAATAGCTATGTTCTTAGTATAGTAGTCGCGACGAACTCATAAGTATCTCTCCTAGGTATTATGAGTTCTCTTTGAACGTACGACTTCTTATTAGTTCTCTTTTATGATAGGACGGGTCTATATAATACTCTTAATCAATTTATTAATAGCTAAGCCTAATAATCAATACCCATAGAGGCCCATGAACGTAAGGAAAGGTTAAATCGTCGAATATTAGTAATGGGGGAAGCGTATGGAGTAGAATGACCGAGGAAAACGCCCTCCTTAAATATACAATGAGCCATGTAATCGAGCTAGGGACATATACATATAGGGCTGTAGGAACGGCCTTCCACACTAGTCCGGATAAGTATATTCTAGTCTTAGAGAAGGAGGGTAACTCTATAGCTAGAGACTAACTATATAGTAGAGTATGTTACTAGAAGCCGGAGTTAAGCCGGATTATTAGTTAAGGGCTACCCTTAACTAATAATCCGTACTAAATAGAGTCCGGTAAACCTACTAACGAAGGGGATAGGCTATATTTTTATACGGATATAGAAATAAGTTATATAGAGTTGCTTTCCGAGAAAATCTAGTCTAAAAATATTACTCGGTTATCGAGAAAAGATAACTTAGCTACCCTAGTTACGGCGGTAAGGTACGCTACCTTCGTATATAAATAAGGCATAATAATAGAATAGCTTATAGTAGGCTCCACCGGCCTCTAAAGACGGTATTTATCTAGGGTATTAAAGGGATTTAGTATAGCTACTATATATAAAAGAAAGGGAGTTAAAGTACACCCTATAGATAACTCCGAAGCCTACTAAAAGGTTTCTAGGAATCTATTAGGGTATCTAGACTAGCGTGAACGAGTAATTATATAGTAGGTACTTCTTCTAGCCGTCTACCTAGGCCTTAACGCGTTTAATAGGCTAATAGAGCCTTAAAGGGTAACTATCCCGCTAGGAACACGTCTAACGCCTCTATATATAAGTTAGCTAAAGATTAGAATAGAGCTACGTCCCACGGAACTTAAGTTACTATATATAATCTTATTATATCGTGAGGAAGTACTAGTATAGGAATTCTTATACCTTAGTAAATTTAATAAAGAGGTAGCACCTCCGTAGAAGATCCAAACGGTAGAACATAAGGTATAGTAGACTAAGAACTTTAATATTCCTAGAGCCCTTTATAGGAAGGTACTTATAATTCTAAAAGAGCGTCTTAATAGTAGAAGGCTCGAGCCCTATAGTAGTCCTTATTAAAACACCTATTTTCTCATAGAAAAGAAGAAGGAAGCTAATAAGAAACGAGATTATAGGTTAATTAATTCGGCGATAGAAATTAACCGAGTTACTATTCGTGATGCGGCCACGCCGCTCTCATGTAAAGAGTTCTCGGAGTACTTTACGGGGATAGCCGTCTTAACGTTTACTAACTTCTTCTTAGAATATAATTAGATTCTATTAGTAGAGTATTACCGAGACTTAACGGGGTTTATAACGCCCCTAGGATTACTATACGGGATAATATTACCTTAAGGGGCCACTAATTTAGTAGCTTAGTTCGTTAGGATTATATTAACTATTATATAAGAATATATCCCGGAGAGGGCTCTACTATTCCTAGATAACTTAGATATTAAAGGACCTATAACGAAATATAACTCTAAGGAGGCCCTACCTAGAATTCGTAGGTATATCCTAGAATATTTAATTAACGTAGATAAGGTTCTCGCGGATATAGAGCGCGCCGGATACGCCCTAAGTAGTAAGAAGACTTAGTAGTATATTAAAGCCGCTAACGTTATAGGATATATCTACGATATTAAAGGGAGGCGACCGAGTAATAAAAAGGTTACTACTATTAGGGACTAGAAACCCTATAAAAACACGATAAATATGCGAGCCTTCCTTAGCGTTTATATATATTTCTAGATATAGATCCCCGGGTAGACTATTATCGCATCGCCGCTATTAATACTATTAAAGAATAAATCGGCCTAGTAGTAGATAGCTAAGGAGTAGACCTTAATAGACGCGCTAAAGATAGCTCTAACTACTACTCCTGTACTAATAACGTTATAGTACGGGATAGATACGGGAGATATAATTCTAGTAGTAGACTCTAGTAACGTTAGGTAGGGAGCTATATTAATATAGGAGAACGAGGATTATAAACGTTAGCCATTACGGTATAATAGAGGAATATAGTTAAAAGCTAAGAGAAACTATAATACCGTGAAGCTAGAGTGCCGAGCCCTCCTCTACGCGTTATAGAAGTTCTAGTAATACCTCTATAGCACGTACTTTATTATAGAAATAGACACGAATACTCTAGTCGCTTAAATTAACCATACTATAACTAACTTACTAGGGGCGCTCGTTACTAGATGGCTCGCGTGGATTTAGCTATAGAACTTTATAGTTAGGCACGTACCTAGAAAGCGTAATATAGTCGCTAACGGTATCTTATAGATATACGAAGGAGAAGAACTACTAGACATCTCTATCTTTAACCTAGACGAGTTCATAGATATAGCTCTATATATAGACGTGCTAGAGATATTATTAATTAAGCCCGTTAGCGGGAGGGATTATACGATAGAGATACTCGACTATACCGCCATTAAGTCTCCCTTAATAGATGAATATAGTAATAAATAGTAGAGGATTATAAAGTACCTTACTACACTCGAGAGGCTAACCGACCTAACCGACCGAGTATATAAGGCCTTTATAACCGACTATCTAAAGTTCCTTATATATAACTAAATACTCTAGCGGAGAGGAGATAGATATCGCTAATATACACGAGTAATTAAGGATCCGAATACTAGGGCGTATATAATTACCGCTACTTATAATGAGATAGATTATAGAGGTAGTAAAGGGACCCTCGGAAGGATTAAGGATAAGTATTAGTAGATAGGTATATATAGAGACGTGCGATAGCACGTAAAAACCTATAATAAATATTAATAACGAAGTAAACTCCTCGGAGGTCTTAATAAAGGGCTCCACTATATTATAACGCCTATTCTTTAGTAAAGAATATACTTAGACGTAACGACGCTACTACCTTCTATAGAGTATAGTAAAGTAGTATCTATATAAGAATAGCTAAGCGGATAGACTAAGGCGGAGGCATATACGGCGGCTACGTCTATAGTCATCGTAAAGTTCCTCTTTAAGAACGTAATCTATAGATACGGAATTATTTCTAAAATCATCTATAATAGTAGTAGAGAAAATATAGGTACTATAGAGGAGCTCCTCCGACTCTATAGAATTTATTAGAAGGTTATATCTATATATAATCCCTAAGTAAATAGAATTATCGAGAGAAGTTTTATACTACTTACTAATACTCTCGCGAAGATAACTAATAGCGGATTTAAGAACTAGCCCGGCTACCTCTATACGGTCGTCTAGATAGATAGAATAATAACACGTACTAGTATAGGGTATAGTACCGTATACCTCGTGCTTAGCTATAAACTAATTATATCTATCGAAGTTAAATTCGAGTCGCTCCGAATACTCCCTTAGGATAAGATATAATTAATATCTAACTTACTTACTCTTCGAGCTAGATAACTTAAGAGAAGATCCGAGAATCTTAAGGAGGCCTATATCTACGCGACACGAACGCGTAAGGAATTAAGAGAGGTATAGAATAACGACTATTACCTTTATTAAGAGTCGTTACTAGTTAATATAATTATCCTCCTATACGACTCGTAGTGATAGAAGAATATAGAGCGGAAGCTAAGGTAGTATTAGAGGGGGCTATATAGAATCTAGTCCGTGTTTAATTATACTTATAAGCTCGCGGAGCTTAATAGAGCCATACTTAGAGGGACGTTTCCTAGCCATAGGTTAAAGAAATATTTTATAAGAAATATAAGTAATAAGAGTTACGACGAGCCCTCGCGACCACTAATCGGAAGAATTACCGAGGAAAATAAGGAGAGTAGTAATAAGGAAAACTATTATAAATAACTTACGGAACACCTCGACGACGCCATATAAACCCGGGTGGAAGTAGTAATTCCTACTCCGTAAGACTTTAATAGAGAAGAATATTTACGTTTCCCTAGAATCGATATCTCCTTCTAGGGGATAGAAGTTTTTTTAAGGAGGGAAGGGATGCTTATAAAAGTAGTCTTATGATAATGAACTCCATTATCGAAAAAGGACGATGAACTCTATTATTAAAAGAGGATAATAAACCCTATTATTACTATAAAATAATAAAACTTATTATTAAAGTAAGTAATGCTCGAAAGAAGACATAATGGCGTTTACGCGAATTCTACCCACTATATATTAAAGCCGGTCGTGTAATCGAAGCCTATCTATCGAAGGCCTATTTTATTACTATAGAACGGGCCCTATTAGGAACTAATAAGGAAGAAAAGAAGGAGGAGGTATAGGAGAAAAAGATACTTATAGGAAGTCTTATAAGGATAAGAATATACCCGGTATCTATTTATTTATAGATTCCGCTATATACCCGGTAGATATATTTATTCATAGATTTCCTATATACCTAGTATATATTTATTTATAGATTCGATACGTATACGGGCCTATAGCTATTAGTAAGAATCATTTATAAAAATTACTATATACCCGGTATTCGAGGAGGTATAAAAAGAGAACTTAAGATAGTATATAACTCTTCCCTCTTACACCTCTCTATACCTTCTTAATTAATAAAACCTCCTCCTCTACTTCCGCCTCGCTTAACTACCTCTCCTTAAAATATAACTCGCTAATAGAACCAATAATAATAATAGCCCTACTGAAAAAGAAAACGCCTACCCGTAAAGAGTTATAAGATTATTAAGTACTAATAAGATAGACGCGGTTCTAGTTAAGAGTCGTAAGTACTAAAGTAGGGCTATCGACGGCTATCGTAGTATTAAGGCTATCTACTACTTCGTATAGATAGGCTATAGAAGCTATAGAAGTAAATAAGTCTACTATTAACTAAATTATCGCTATCTAGGACCCGTAAGAGCGATAGAACTATATTCTAGACACGTTTAATAATCTCCTTTATATTACTAGCCTTATAGAATAGCTCTTAAGTAGTATAGTTAACCTCTTCTAGGAAGTAGAAGCCGTAATAGGGTATAGTAAGGTAAAGATTAACTCCTCTATTCCGAAAGAAGTCCACGAGATAATTCGTTATAGAAGAGATACTAACTCCCGCATCCTAAAAGCTAAAAATATAATCCTATAAAACTAGCGAAAAGACCTCTCTAATAATAACGGCTAGTTACTCTAATCCGCTCTCGGATAGCTCTAGTAAATATAGAACTTTATAGAAAAGCTAGTAGCGCTCTTATAAATATAGACATAGGCGAGAGCGAGGAACTAGTTAAATATATCCCTATAGTCCCGAATCGGCTAGGGATAGAAGGGAAGGGGAATTAAGGTATATCTTTAGAGCTCTAATATTAATACCGCCCTAGCTAGCGATAGTAACGAGGACGGTCTATCTCTCTAGTAACTCTCGAACTACCCTAGCCGATAAAATAAACTAACATTCCATAATAAGACGGGACTTATTATCCCCGCTAGTTAATAGTTATAGATAAGTAGAATAGTTTATAGGCCCGTTAAATACTATCTATAAATTAAAGAGATAAGTGCATCGCCTCCGCCTTAGACCTTACTATCGCTAAAACTAGCGTAGGTAACGTCTACGGTGAAGTCCCCTCCACGAAGCACGCCTTCTAGTTTAGTAGTATATTATCTCTTCGAAGCTAGTCGTCCGTTTAAAGTAAGTATTCCTTCTACTACTACTAGTATACGTCTCTTACCGGGCTATATAAGAACCTCTTTAGTACCCGTCACGGCCACGCCGATAAAACCTACTTACGGATATACCTTATCTACTAGCCCTTAGTAATTACTAGGGGCGCCTATACGATAATCCCCGGTTATTCTTAGTTTATACCCTAAGATAATAGCATCGGTTAAGGAAGAGAATAAGCCTAAGAAGTATTAATACGCGCCTTTAGTAACGAAGACTTTTAAGGTAGCTATATTATTAAAGAAGAATTTCACGAGTATTAAGGGAATGGCCCTACTAGTACACTAGAAAGCGTAAATAGGTAATATGGCTATTCCGTATAAAGTCTACTATAAGTATTACTAAGACGTGGCTAGAAAGAATAATATACTTATTAGCGTGTCCTACTTAAACCTAGTAGCGAGACTTAAAATAGTATATAAGTTTAGAGATAACGTAGAGGCCCTTAAAGTTTATAAGGACCGCTATACCTAGTTCGCGAAGTACACGCGGCCACCTTATCCGATAGAGGCATTAGGTATCTATTATTACTAGGCCCTAGAGACCCTAAAGTAAGTTATTAATATTAAAACCATCCTTACTAGTATCGTATTTATAATTTAGAAGGAGGATAGTAGAATAGATAGATAACTCTTTAACGAGTGGGAACGTACCGGAAGTGTTAATATTAAAGGGCTCTTCGAGCCACTTAAAAAGACGACCTCTATACTTAATAAGAGTATCCTAGAACTCGCGAGGGATGAATTTAATATATATAAGTACTACTAGCGTATATTTAATAAGAAATTAAACTACGGCTGGCTACGAACTATATACCACTCCTATATCTAATAGTTTATTAGGTAATGCCTACTTTACTAGCTTACCTATATCGCTCTTCGGCCCGATCTTAACTACTATCTAATCTCGTACCTATACTATGCGAAGTCCTAGGATAGGGGCGATAAGACGGGTTTTAAGTATCTCGATAACGCCATTAATCGAATCCTCGATCCTAGCGATAGACACGGGTTTAATATAATCTAGGGGAGTATTAGTCTCGACGACGAACGAAGTAATAACTACACTATAATTATTCCCCGCTCCTATAAGTTCTTAAATAAATAGTAGTTAAAGGCTAAGCTCCGCGAGGGGGTTAATCGAAACGGTATAATCACGGCTATTAATGATAAGATCTATAATACGGACGATAAGAAACGATTTAGTCCCTTCGTCCTAGTCCCCTACTAGTCTCTTAAAGTATATATCTCTAGCCTACTAATAATATATAGTGCCTAGGGTCCCGTAAAGGGTGGAAGACGTATAATACTTCCATGGTATATCGCGATTAGCCCTAATTACATGATAATAGAAGTATCTAAAATAAGTATATAGGAATAACTCGTAGTAGCTTATAGGAATTTAACTCCGGGACCCACGTCTCCGTTAGGATTTTCTAATAAATATAGTATGATTCCTTTTGCCTTTCTAGCCGTAGTTTAACTTCTAAGTTTTAACGCCGTTAGTAACGTATTAGTTAGCTATAAAAGATAGAATAGCTAGAAGGTAAAAGAAGAGGTAGCTATGTAGCTTAATATAAGTCCTTAATAACTTAAAGCTAAGGTAGACGCCTGGTTTAAGGAGGGCTCGAGGGTATTTATAGAGACCTTTAAGAAAATGGTAAGGTAGAAAAGGCTAGTCTATAGGGATAGGTCGTTCTAGAAGGAATTTAACGAGGCGCGCGCCGCTAAGCGGCTAATTAATTTTAAGAAATTCGAGCCTAATACGGGCCTAGATAACATTAAAGAGAACTTCTATAAATAGGAGAGGCCTAACAAACTATCCGACAAGGAGGAATCTAACCTCTCTAAGATAAGCGACACGATTCTTTAGGAGCTGGCTCGCGACCTTAAGTACTAAGATTAGGCGCCTAAAAACCTACCTAATTATTAGTTAAGGGCTGCCCTTAACTAATAATCCGGGCTAAGGTTTACCCGCGCCGAGAGGTTTACTAGGGGCGCATTTTATTTATATTAAGGTCTTTCTTTTAGGCGTTCTTTACACGGTTTCTTACACGGTTACTATACTACTAAGGGTAGTAGTTCTATAGGCCGGGGAGGTATATGTGGAAGGCCGCTCCTATAGCCCTATATGTATATATCCCTGGCTCGATTATATGGCTTTATTATATATTTAAGGAGGGCGTTTTCCTTGGTTATTCTACTCGGCGCTTCCCCTATTACTAATATTCGACTATTTAACCTTTCCTTACGTTCATAGGCCTCTATAGGTATTAATTATTAGGCTTAGCTATTAAAGAATTAATTAAGAGTATTATATAGACCCGTCCTATTATAAAAGAGAACTAATAAGAAGTCGTACGTTCAAAGAGAACTTATAATACCTAGGAGAGATACTTGTGAGTTCGTCGCGACTACTATACTAGGAATACAGCCATTTACAAAAGGGATATACGTAACGATGGCTTACCATACTATCGCCGAACTTTAGGAATATATCGCGAATTAGGCTTGAGAGATTTAAACCCTTAAAGAATAGGTAGAATACGCGAAACTCCTCGTAAAGAGACGAGAACTTAAGAAGTCTCTTAAAGAACTACGCCGAACGATAGTAGGTGGACGACTTTCTATACTAATTTAGGCGGAATTAGTTTACCTACTATTAGAGTTATGATAATCCACCGTATACCCGGCCGCTTCGTTACCGATTTACCCTACTTCTTCCCTAGATATACTAAAACCTAAAGATCTAACTATATTTATAGGGAAGAACTAAAAGGAGTAGAAAGACTAGAAGAGAGACTACGAAAAGTACTTCCTCGATAACCCTCTACTCTTTTCTACTAAAGTATAATATATTTCGTTCGGAGAACGATACCTAGACTTATAATTCCACGATTAATAGAATAGATAGAAGGAAGTATAGCTACTATCTACGATAACCTAGAAATATTTAGCTATATTTATACTAAACACCCTTGGAACGGATAGAGAACGTGAAAGAAAGGCACTATCTAAGTTAAGAAGCGTGGCATAACGACCGAACTAGACACCTACTTAACTACTATAATACCTCTAAAACCTATAGAATAATATCCCTATACTATAGGAAAATATTCGTATATTCTAGTTTCGCGAAGTACTACTTCCGTTAATCCGCGAAAGACTAGGAATAGTATTATTAAGTTTTAACTATCTACACGAATTAGAGGAGAAAGCTAATAAATACTACCGCATTCTTAAGGAACGCGGCTCTCTAGGTAAAACCGACGAACCCTATACGGGTTAGAAACGAGGTTAATCGAATACGTTTAATTAAGAGTAATCTTACCGCGATTAGCGCTAGAAGAGCGTAAATCGGGGTAGAAACGCGTTAAGAGGATACCAAAATAATTAAGGCGGTACTTCTTAACGCGGAAAAGGATAAGGCATAGGCTTAAATATAATATCTATTATAAAATAGTAGAATCATAGCGCACTTCGTTACTATAAGTATAGAGAAATAGAATATATTTCGCCTAACTATAAGAATCCGAAAAAAGAATAGGCTAGTACACGAGACCTAACCGCGTCCTTAGCTAAATTATATATACTTAGAAGGAGCCGTAGCGTCTTCCGGCGAGTAAAGACCTAATATTACTAAAAGTATCGTTATCTATAGTAAATAGTAATAAAACTATATAGGCCCTCGTGGATACTAGTATAGAAGATAACTATATTTTATTAATTCTTATAAAGGAGTATAGATTATCGTATAATCTTAGTAAAGTTAGCCAAACTATCGTAGTTAATAGATATAAAGTTAGAACTTTAGGTAAAGCTATAATGAATTACGAAGTTCATGACTCGAAGATAATAAAATAGTAGATATCTAATAAATTTATTATAGCTAATATTAGCTAATAGAATATAATTCTAGGGATGCCTTAGCTTAGATACCTAAACCCTATTCTTAATTTTTAGAAGGAGATATTAACGTTCTAACGATACCGTGGTAAATTATACTAGTAAGTTATAACTATTAGTAAGGAGGCATAGAACCTCACCGTACGGACCCGATTATTACTAATCTATCTTATATTCTTATTAATTATTAATAAAGATAAGGACGATAGTAATAATCGGGGCGAAGACACGCTACCCGACGTATATTCGTAGTATATAGATGTGTTTTTAGTAGGAGATACGTTACTTCTCCCTAATCACGGGCTATATAAGCTAAAGATCGAGCTCGAAGAGGGAGTAGACGTCTCTTATAGCCTACTTTACCTACTTTTAAGACTAGAACTTAAAGTTCTTTATAAATATATTAAAGAATACCTCGAAAGAGGCTAGATACGTTATAGTATATTATTAGCTAGCGTATCTATTCTCTTCGTAAAGAAGAAAGACGGAAGTTTACATCTATATATCGACTATTAGGTACTAAATACGGTAACTAAGAAGAATCGTTATCTATTACCGCTAGTTAGTAAATCTTTAGACTAATTAATAAAGATAAAGTACTTTATAAAGCTAGATTTATAAGATATATATTACTAGCTTTAAATTCGTTATAGAGATAAGTAGAAAACCGCATTTCGGACTAGATATAGTTATTTTAAGTATACTATTATACTATTCGGGCTAATAAATACGCTAGGAGCGTTTTAAGGATATATTAATACTATACTTATAGGATTACTTAACGTGATTTATATAGTTTATCTCGATAATATACTAATTTACTCCGATAGTATATAGAATTATAAAGAATACGTGAAATCGGTGCTAAATCGTCTAAGGTAGTATAAACTCTACGTAAAATTATCTAAATGTGAGTTTTACTAATAAGAAGTTGGGTTTCTCGGCTTTATTATAATATATAGCGGCCCAAAAATAGAGCCGGAGCGTGTAAAGACCATTATAGAATGGCTAGAACCTACTACTATACGTTAAATTAGAATATTTATAGGTTTCGTAAACTATTATCATAAATTCATTATAGGCTTCTTACGAATTATGGCGCCGCTTAATAAACTTATAGAGAATGGCGGTAAAATCCCTATAGATAGGTAAGTATAGCGTAAAGCTAAGTCGGTTAAGATATAGTTAACGCCGGAAGCACGAGATACGTTCCGATCGTTAAAGAATTACTTTATAACTACGCCGATTCTTAGGTATTTTAATCCCGAGAAGTATATTTAGGTTAAAACTAATATGTTAGAATTCGTAATTACTAGAATTATTAGTTAACCGTATAAAGATATGAAAGATAAGGTATAATAGTACCCGGTCGCTTTCTTTTCCTATAAAATAGCGGATATAGAGACGCGTTATAATATATATAACTAGAAACTACTTATAATTATTAAGAGTTTTAAGTAATAGCGATATTATTTAGAAGGCTCTATATATTAGATCGAATTATTATTAGATTACGCAAATCTACGTTACTTTATATTAACTAAGGTCCTTAATTACTAATAAGTATATTAGGCTAAGTAGATATTAATATTTAACTTTAAAATCTTATATAAAGCTAGAAGAGAGAATAAAGCTAATCCTCTAT